>NC_088413.1:24124594-24199594 GCF_034236695.1 Oncorhynchus nerka | reverse complement strand
TGTGTTTGTGAAGACCATACATAATGTGTGTGTGTGTCTGTGAAGACCATACATAATGTGTGTGTGTGTTTGTGAAGACCATACATAATGTGTGTGTGTGTCTGTGAAGACCATACATAATGTGTGTGTGTGTTTGTGAAGACCATACATAATGTGTGTGTGTGTGTCTGTGAAGACCATACATAATGTGTGTGTGTGTGTGTGTGTTTGTGAAGACCATACATAATGTGTGTGTGTGTTTGTGAAGACCATACATAATGTGTGTGTGTTTGTGAAGACCATACATAATGTGTGTGTGTCTGTGAAGACCATACATAATGTGTGTGTGTCTGTGAAGACCATACATAATGTGTGTGTGTGTGTTTGTGAAGACCATACATAATGTGTGTGTGTGTGTTTGTGAAGACCATACATAATGTGTGTGTGTGTGTTTGTGAAGACCATACATAATGTGTGTGTGTGTCTGTGAAGACCATACATAATGTGTGTGTGTGTGTTTGTGAAGACCATACATAATGTGTGTGTGTGTCTGTGAAGACCATACATAATGTGTGTGTGTCTGTGAAGACCATACATAATGTGTGTGTGTGTTTGTGAAGACCATACATAATGTGTGTGTGTGTCTGTGAAGACCATACATAATGTGTGTGTGTGTGTGTGTGTTTGTGAAGACCATACATAATGTGTGTGTGTGTCTGTGAAGACCATACATAATGTGTGTGTGTGTTTGTGAAGACCATACATAATGTGTGTGTGTGTGTGTGTTTGTGAAGACCATACATAATGTGTGTGTGTGTGTGTGTTTGTGAAGACCATACATAATGTGTGTGTGTGTGTTTGTGAAGACCATACATAATGTGTGTGTGTTTGTGAAGACCATACATAATGTGTGTGTGTCTGTGAAGACCATACATAATGTGTGTGTGTCTGTGAAGACCATACATAATGTGTGTGTGTCTGTGAAGACCATACATAATGTGTGTGTGTGTGTTTGTGAAGACCATACATAATGTGTGTGTGTGTCTGTGAAGACCATACATAATGTGTGTGTGTCTGTGAAGACCATACATAATGTGTGTGTGTGTTTGTGAAGACCATACATAATGTGTGTGTGTGTCTGTGAAGACCATACATAATGTGTGTGTGTGTGTGTGTGTTTGTGAAGACCATACATAATGTGTGTGTGTGTTTGTGAAGATCATACATAATGTGTGTGTGTGTGTCTGTGAAGACCATACATAATGTGTGTGTGTGTTTGTGAAGACCATACATAATGTGTGTGTGTGTGTTTGTGAAGACCATACATAATGTGTGTGTGTGTGTGTGTGTGTTTGTGAAGACCATACATAATGTGTGTGTGTGTGTTTGTGAAGACCATACATAATGTGTGTGTGTGTCTGTGAAGACCATACATAATGTGTGTGTGTGTTTGTGAAGACCATACATAATGTGTGTGTGTGTGTGTTTGTGAAGACCATACATAATGTGTGTGTGTTTGTGAAGACCATACATAATGTGTGTGTGTTTGTGAAGACCATACATAATGTGTGTGTGTTTGTGAAGACCATACATAATGTGTGTGTGTGTCTGTGAAGACCATACATAATGTGTGTGTGTGTCTGTGAAGACCATACATAATGTGTGTGTGTGTTTGTGAAGACCATACATAATGTGTGTGTCTGTGAAGACCATACATAATGTGTGTGTGTGTTTGTGAAGACCATACATAATGTGTGTGTGTGTGTCTGTGAAGACCATACATAATGTGTGTGTGTGTGTGTGTTTGTGAAGACCATACATAATGTGTGTGTGTGTTTGTGAAGACCATACATAATGTGTGTGTGTTTGTGAAGACCATACATAATGTGTGTGTGTCTGTGAAGACCATACATAATGTGTGTGTGTCTGTGAAGACCATACATAATGTGTGTGTGTCTGTGAAGACCATACATAATGTGTGTGTGTGTGTTTGTGAAGACCATACATAATGTGTGTGTGTGTCTGTGAAGACCATACATAATGTGTGTGTGTGTGTTTGTGAAGACCATACATAATGTGTGTGTGTGTCTGTGAAGACCATACATAATGTGTGTGTGTCTGTGAAGACCATACATAATGTGTGTGTGTGTTTGTGAAGACCATACATAATGTGTGTGTGTGTCTGTGAAGACCATACATAATGTGTGTGTGTGTGTGTGTGTTTGTGAAGACCATACATAATGTGTGTGTGTGTTTGTGAAGATCATACATAATGTGTGTGTGTGTGTCTGTGAAGACCATACATAATGTGTGTGTGTGTTTGTGAAGACCATACATAATGTGTGTGTGCGTGTGTTTGTGAAGACCATACATAATGTGTGTGTGTGTGTGTGTGTGTTTGTGAAGACCATACATAATGTGTGTGTGTGTGTTTGTGAAGACCATACATAATGTGTGTGTGTGTCTGTGAAGACCATACATAATGTGTGTGTGTGTTTGTGAAGACCATACATAATGTGTGTGTGTGTGTGTTTGTGAAGACCATACATAATGTGTGTGTGTTTGTGAAGACCATACATAATGTGTGTGTGTTTGTGAAGACCATACATAAGGTGTGTGTGTGTGTTTGTGAAGACCATACATAATGTGTGTGTGTTTGTTTGTGAAGACCATACATATTGTGTGTGTGTTTGTGAAGACCATACATAATGTGTGTGTGTGTCTGTGAAGACCATACATAATGTGTGTGTGTGTTTGTGAAGACCATACATAATGTGTGTGTGTGTGTGTTTGTGAAGACCATACATAATGTGTGTGTGTTTGTGAAGACCATACATAATGTGTGTGTGTTTGTGAAGACCATACATAAGGTGTGTGTGTGTGTTTGTGAAGACCATACATATTGTGTGTGTGTTTGTGAAGACCATACATAATGTGTGTGTGTTTGTTTGTGAAGACCATACATATTGTGTGTGTGTTTGTGAAGACCATACATAATGTGTGTGTGTTTGTGAAGACCATACATAATGTGTGTGTGTTTGTGAAGACCATACATAATGTGTGTGTGTTTGTGAAGACCATACATAATGTGTGTGTGTTTGTGAAGACCATACATAATGTGTGTGTGTTTGTGAAGACCATACATAATGTGTGTGTGTGTGTTTGTGAAGACCATACATAATGTGTGTGTGTGTGTGAAGACCATACATAATGTGTGTGTGTGTGTGAAGACCATACATAATGTGTGTGTATGTGTTTGTGAAGACCATACATAATGTGTGTGTGTTTGTGAAGACCATACATAATGTGTGTGTCTGCGCGAGTGTTTATGAACACAGCACCATGATACCATCTTCGCTAGCTATTATGATGTGAAATGACCCTATTGATTGGTCCATCCCCGCTGACAGGCGGTGACAGTAGTCACTTATTACTGGTAATGAGCTGTGGGATGCTCTTTAACTTTCTCCCCTCCTCTTCTGTCGTTCATTCTATTTTTTAGCGTTCTGCATAATCGGGCAGATGCCGTTACCTGCCCGCCACGCCCGCTCGTTAGCCACGGGAGGGACAGCTGCGGGATTTTAATGGCCGCCGTTTGGCGTTTGGCGTACGGCATCGGGGATGATTGTGTGTGTCTGTGTGTGTGTCCGTGTGTGTATATTTGTGCACAGTATGATGGGTTATGTTAGTGTGTGTGAAGTTAATTGCCACCACTCAGCTTTGTTGTACAGTGTTGTTGATTGTGTGTGTGTGTGTGTGTGTGTGTGTGTGTGTGTGTGTGTGTGTGTGTGTGTGTGTGTGTGTGTGTGTGTGTGTGTGTGTGTGTGTGTGTGTGTTCATACAGTACAAATGATCTGATATGTTTTGTGTTAATGAAGTGTCATACTGTTTGGAGCACAGTGTGATCACTGACTTCAGCTGTGATAGAGAGTGAAGGGGATGTGTAGCAGGGAAAGTCTCTGTTTGGCCAACGATAGCTTGGGGTTTTTGTTTGACACCAGTGCAGAGGCCACAGGAGGAGATCTGACTCCAACACTGTGTATGAAGACAGGGAGTGTGTGTGGATGCCAAGCAGCGTTATGGATGAAGGGAGGCTTCTTCACTTGTGTGCATGCACCCATGTGTGTGTGTGTGTGTGTGTGTGTGTATGACTGTGTCCAGAGCTGGCAGCTCCACTAGGGATAATCCGTGGGACATATCCAGTCGGCCACAGTGCAGTACGACACATGTTTTTTTATTCATTTCTCTAGTCTTTTCATCTTCCGCCACAACCTCAACGCTTCCTGCTATTTTCTTCCCAGATCTGGACAAACCAATAACAGATGTGAAAGGTCTGGAACGCTCCCTCCCTCCTTTCTACCTCTTTCTCTCTCTCTCTCTCTCTCTCTCTCCCTACCTCCTTTCTACCTCTTTCTCTCTCTCTCTCTCCCTCCCTCCTTTCTACCTCTTTCTCTCTCTCTCTCTCCCTACCTCCCTTCTACCTCTTTCTCTCTCTGTCTCTCCCTACCTCCCTTCTACCTCTTTCTCTCTCTCTCTCTCCCTCCCTCCCTTCTACCTCTTTCTCTCTCTCTCTCTCTCTCCTCCCCTCCCTCCCTTCTATCTCTTTCTCTCTCTCTCTCTCTCTCTCTCCCCTCCCTCCCTTCTACCTCTTTCTCTCTCTCTCTCTCTCTCTCTCTCTCTCTCTCTCTCTCTCTCTCTCTCTCTCTCCCTACCTCCCTTCTATCTCTCTCTCTCTCTCTCTCTCTCTCTCTCTCTCTCTCTCCCTACCTCCCTTCTACCCCTTTCTCTCTCTCTCTCTCTCTCTCCCTATCTCTCTTCTACCTCTCCCTCCCCCTTCTACCTCTTTCTCTCTCTCCCTCCCTCCCTCCCTTCTACCTCTTTCTCTCTCTCTCTCTCTCTCTCCCTACCTCCCTTCTACCTCTTTCTCTCTCTCTCTCTCCCTCCCTCCCTTCTACCTCTTTCTCTCTCTCTCTCTCTCTCTCTCTCTCTCTCTCTCTCTCTCCTATCTCTCTTCTACCTCTCCCTCCCTCCCTTCTACCTCTTTCTCTCTCTCCCTACCTCCCTTCTACCTCTCCCTTCTACCTCTTTCTCTCTCTCCCTACCTCCCTTCTACCTCTTTCTCTCTCTCTCTCTCTCCCCTATCTCTCTTCTACCTCTCCCTCCCTTCCTTCTACCTCTTTCTCTCTCTCCCTACCTCCCTTCTACCTCTCCCTTCCTCCCTTTTACCTCTCTCTCTCCCTACCTCCCGCCCTCCCTCCCTCCCACCCTCCCTTTTACCTCTCTCTCCCTCCCTCCCTTCTACCTCGCTTTCTCCTATCCTCTTCTCACTCTCTTTCTCTCTCTTTCTCTCTCAAGTCTAGTGACAGTGCAACCTTTGCACTTTTTTGTGCTCTCTCTCTCCTTCCTTTTCTCTCATTCTCACTCACTCACTCACTCACTCACTCACTCACTCACTCACTCACTCACTCACTCACTCACTCACTCACTCACTCACTCACACTCTCTCTCTCTCTCTCTCGCTCTCTCTCAATGTATCTCTCTCTCTCGATGTATCTCTCTCTCTCTCTCTCTCCCTGTCTCTCTCTCTCTCTCTCTCTCTCTGTCTCTCTCTCTCTCTCTCTCTCGATGTATCTCCCTCTCTCTCTCTCTCTCTGTCTCTCTCTCTCTCGATGTATCTCTCGCTCTCTCTCTCTCTCTCTCCCTGTCTCTCTCTCTCTCTCTCGATGTATCTCTCTCTCTCTCTCTCTCTCTCCCTGTCTCTCTCTCTCTCTCTCTCTCTCTCTCTGTCTCTCTCTCTCTCTCTCTCGATGTATCTCTCTCTCTCTCTCTTTCGATGTATCTCCCTCTCTCTCTCTCTCTCTGTCTCTCTCTCTCTCTCGATGTATCTCTCTCTCTCTCTCTCTCTCGATGTATCTCCCTCTCTCTCTCTCTCTGTCTCTCTCGATGTATCTCTCGCTCTCTCTCTCGATGTATCTCTCGCTCTCTCTCTCAATGTATCTCTCGCTCTCGCTCTCTCTCTCGATGTCTCTCTCTCTCTCCTTCCCTTCCTCTCATTCTCACTCACTCACTCACTCACACTCTCACTCTCTCTCTTTCTCTCTCTCTTTCTCTGCCTCTGTCTCTTTGTCTCTGCTCTCTCTTTCTCCTCTCCTCTCTCTTGCTCCTCTCATCCCTGGTCAGGTCAGCTGTGTGGGGGTGCTGAGCTGCTCCCATCTCCCACCCGCTCCCCTGTTGGAGTGTAAATATGTGACTCTGGGAGTGTTGAGGACCCCCCCCCACACACACACACACTCACACTCTCTGGCCAGCTCTCCATGTCTCCCTAGCCAGTGAGTCAGTCATAGCCTGTTACTTTAGTCACTGATATGACAGACTGTGACTGATATGACGGACTGGGTTAGTGTTATTGTTAGTGGGATGACTGTGTCATTGTGTTACCGTAGAAGGGGACTTGTCCCGTTAGTGGTGAGAGTTTACTGGTATTTACTGTGTGGTCACCCACTCCTCAGACGAGTCATCAATTCTTAGCAACACAAAACTTTGCCTTAGAAGTCTCCCGAGTTTCTCAGGGATTGTAGATGAAAATGTGTTTGCAGAGACTGAGGAGAAAAAGAAGTCATAGCTTCATTCTAAGTTTAGAAACTATTTGAAATGAATTAAATTGTTTATTTGAAAAACAGTTGGGGTCCAGCTTTTTAAGGAGAATAAAGTAATGTTAACTTTGTGTCTGATGGAGCATATTTCAAATCTCTATCTCATAATTTTGCCCTGTGCAATCTACATAATCTAGGGTGCAAAAGTTTTAGATGTGCCTCCCGAGTGGTACAGCGGTCTAAGGCACTGAATCGCAGTGCTAGAGGCGTCACTGCAGATCCGGGTTCGATCCCTGGCAGTGTTGCAGCAGGCCGTGACCGGGAGACCCATGAGGCGGCGCACAATTGGCCCAGCGTCGTCCGGGTTAGGGGAGAGTTTGACCGGCTGGGATGTCCTTGTCCCATCGCACTCTAGCGACTCCTTGTGGCGGGCCAGGCGCATGCACACTGACTGCGGTCGCCAGCTGTACGGTGTTTCCTCCGACACATTAGTGCGGCTGGCTTCCGGGTTGAGAGAACAATGTGTCAAGAAGTAGTGCGGCTTGGCAGGGTCATGTTTCGGAGGACGCACGGCTCTCGACCTTCGCCTCTCCTGAGTCCGTACGGCAGTTACAGCGATGGGACAAGACTGTAACTACCAATTGGATACCATGAAATTGGGGGTAAAAAGTAATAGTACTTTTTTTAAACCAATGTTTTAGAGGTAACCTTGTAAAGGTAACTGTATGTACAAAATCATTGAATAAATGAAACTCCCATTCCACCATACTGTACGTTCCCCTTCATATGAATCAATTGGTCAATCCAGTAATTATAGAATCATTTAATACATTGTTTATCAGTTTTTCTAAAATGAATAAATTCATGGCGTATCGATTTTACCATGGCTAAGAGAGATGTATTTATCTAAAGCCTGGTCTGGGACATAGGAGAGATGTATTTATCTAAAGCCTGGTCTGGGACATAGGAGAGATGTATTTATCTAAAGCCTGGTCTGGGACATAGGAGATATGTATTTATCTAAAGCCTGGTCTGGGACATAGGAGAGATGTATTTATCTAAAGCCTGGTCTGGGACATAGGAGAGATGTATTTATCTAAAGCCTGGTCTGGGACATAGGAGATATGTATTTATCTAAAGCCTGGTCTGGGACATAGGAGAGATGTATGTAATGACCATATCTCCAATAAGAAAGCTGGTTTTAAAGACGTAGTCCCCGCTGTCTGTTTCAGGGGGAAACCTAGAGCCATTAACATGAATGGAGGTTTTAGGCCCTGGGAGCAGAACACAGTAACAGCTTGTAGTTCTAGTCCAGTTCCCAATTTTATAACATGGACCACTATAGGAATTAAGGAATCCATGTCATGAGAAATACAAATATGTCAACAAACTTCTTAGCATCCATATATTCCAGCCAGCATTTCATCATCAATAATCTACTGTTTATTTGACATACAATGAGAGCAACATTGGTAATGATGAATTACTATACAGAATTGTACGAGAAGGTTACACCATGTACAGTAAGTTGCATATCATATTAAGGCTGAACACCCTGCGTAATGGGGTGTTGTGAAAACCTTTGACCCCGAGATGTGGTATACTCATAAGAAGCCATCCGTCCACAATGCAAGGAAGGACACAGAGCCTCTGCATGCAGCCACTTAAAGACTAGCTTCCTGCACACGCCCCTGGAATTAAAACGCCATTATGAAGCTGGCACGGAGGAGCGGCTCAAACGGCTCACACTCTCTTCATTAGCGAAATGAATGAAAATAAAATCAATGCAGTGATGCAGTCGCGAAATGAAGTCGCTGTCTGAAAATCAACTCATTATGTCGGATGGCTTAATAAGCGAACACAGGTATGGGGAATTGGCAAATGCTTATTGGGCGCAAAACACTTCCTTGTTGGGAGGCATCGTTCTGATTGGTTTAATCTCTTGAGAAGGACCTGGCTCTATGCCAGCTGACCTCTTCCTTATCTCTCTATTGATCAGTCAAATGACGCTGTGTCCCTCTGGGACCTCTTGTCTTTAGATTGGATGCCTGTAGTTCATTTGTAGGGGAATGAGTAGCAGGGTTATATTGCTTGGCATTGCACTATAGCATCAAGTCCACAACCTACAGTTTGTCCACAACCATAGTCCATAACCTTTACCACTAACCTTTCTACTTCCTGCCTCTGACACACTACTCACAATGTGGACAAGGAGGAGAAGATGGAGGGATGAAAGGAGAGGAAAAGGTAGAATACAGAGCAATGCAGGGGACATGTAGAGGACAATCAGCCAGAGACACAGAGGGAAGGAGAGAGTGAGTTAGAGGAGAATGGAGGGAGAGTGGAGAGACAGACAGGAGAGAGGGATGCGCGGCGGTCCCTGAGCATCTGGCGAGTCGTCGCGGGGCGCCGTGGTCCCTGTCATTAATAGTGATGAAATCATTTAAGCCATCAGGACTAAACGAGCCAGCTAAGAGACACTCAACACAACTCTTCTGTCAGGGCCTCGCGTTCCCTTGTCAGATAGAGGGAGATAGAGGAGGAGAGGGAGAGAATTTTGTGTATAATCTTTCCATGTATGATTAGTTTTTTTTCTGTTAAAATTGTTGCTCTAATATACTGTTCAATTTTGTAATACTTCGTATACATTGCCACCATTCAATAAAGCATTTATTGAAGAGAGAGAGAGAGACCTTTTGTGAGTGTAATGTTTACTATTAATTTATATTGTTTATTTCACTTTTGTTTATCTATTTCACTTGCTTTGGCATTGTAAACATGTATTTCCCATGCCAATAAATCCCCTTAAAACGTTTTAAGGCTAGGGGTTCCGCTAGCGGAACATTTTGACAACAACCAGTGAAATTGCAGAGCACATTTTTTATTTTATTTTTTATAAATATTTAACTTTCACACAATCACAAGTGCAATACACCAAAATACAGCTTAACCACTTGTTAATCTAGCCACCGTTTCAGATTTGAAAAAGGCTTTACGGCGAAAGCAAACCATGCTATTATTTGAGGACAGCACCCCATCAACAAACACATGACAATCATATTTCAACCCGCCAGGCGCGACACAAAACTCAGAAATAACAATATAATTCATGCCTTACCTTTGAAGATCTTCTTCTGTTGGCACTCCAATATGTCCCATAAACATCATAAATGGTCCTTTTGTTCGATAAATTCCGTCGTTATATCTCCAAAACGTCCATTTATTTGGAGCGTTTGATTCAGAAAAACACCGGTTCCAACTCACGCAACATGACTACAAAATATCTAATAAGTTACCTGTAATCTTGATCCAAATATTTCAAACAACTTTCCGAATACAACTTTAGGTATTTTTTTACGTAAATAATCGATCAAATTTAAGACGGGATAAACTGCGTTCAATAGCGGATAAAAACAAAGTGGAGCGCCCCAACCACAACAGTACACTAGACTCGACCCTCGTTCTGAACAGCCCTACTTCTTCATTTCTCAAAGGCAAAACATCAACCAATTTCTAAAGACTGTTGACATCCATTGGAAGCGACAGGAACTGCAAGCAAGTGCCTTAGAAATCTAGATCCACATAGAAAACCCATTGAAAAACTGACACCTCAAAAGAATCTTGGATGGTTTGTCCTCTGGGTTTCGCCTGCCAAATAAGTTCTGCTATACTCACAGACATCATTTTAACAGTTTTAGAAACGTTAGAGTGTTTTCTATCCAAATATACCAATGATATGCATATCCTAGCTTCTGGACCTGAGTAGCAGGCAGTTTACTTTGGGCATCCTTTTCATCTGGATGTGAAAATATTGCCCCCGAAGTGGTTATTAAATTGAAATTGAATTGAATTGAGAGATAAAGAGAGATAGGGATATATATATATATATATATATATATATATATATATACAGTACACACAGAGAGATAGGGATATATATATATATATATATATATACAGTACACACAGAGAGAGAGGTATATATATATATATATATATATATACAGTACACACAGAGAGAGAGGGATATATATATATATATACAGTACACACACAGAGAGAGGGATATATATATATATATACAGTACACACAGAGAGATAGGGATATATATAAATATATATATATATACAGTACACACAGAGAGAGAGGGATATATATATATATATATACAGTACACACAGAGAGAGAGGGATATATATATATATATATATATACAGTACACACAGAGAGAGAGGGATATATATATATATATATATATATATATATATATACAGTACACACAGAGAGAGAGGATATATATATATATATATATATACAGTACACACAGAGAGAGGGATATATATATATATATATATATATATACAGTACACACAGAGAGAGAGGGATATATATATATATATATATATACAGTACACACAGAGAGAGAGGGATATACAGTACACACAGAGAGATAGGGATATATATATATATATATATATATATATATATATATACAGTACACACAGAGAGAGAGGGATATATATATATATATATATATATACAGTACACACAGAGAGAGAGGGATATATATATATATATACAGTACACACACAGAGAGATGGATATATATATATATATATATACAGTACACACACAGAGAGATAGGGATATATATAAATATATATATATACAGTACACACAGAGAGAGAGGGATATATTTATATATATATATACAGTACACACAGAGAGAGAGGGATATATATATATATATACAGTACACACAGAGAGAGAGGGATATATATATATATATACAGTACACACACAGAGAGATAGGGATATATATATATATATATATATACAGTACACACAGAGAGAGAGGGAGATATAAAGAGAGAGAGAGATATAAAGAGAGAGAGGGATATATATATATATATATACAGTACACACAGAGAGATAGGGATATATATATATATATATATATATATACAGTACACACAGAGAGAGAGAGAGATATAAAGAGAGAGAGGGATATATATATATATATATATATATACAGTACACACAGAGAGATAGGGATATATATATATATATACAGTACACACAGAGAGATAGGGATATATATATATATATACAGTACACACAGAGAGAGAGAGAGATATAAAGAGAGAGAGGGAGTTAATAAGTGTGTTTGTGTGCTCACTTAATAGTTAGAGTATAATAGAAGTAGTTTTATGAACAGCTAGTGGACTGACATTTAAAAAGAAATGTCATTGGAGAGGTTCATTGGGGAAACCAGTCTAGCTAAACAAGACAGGAATGTTTCATAAATGCAGCCTAGCAGTAGGTAAATGGAAAGAGAATGTGTGTTCCTTTTTTTACATTGTTAATAAAACAACAACGACGAAACAAGCTGAAACTATTAACGCCAACCAGACAACCCACTAGGATCCCGATGATCTATTCTGTCCGTCTACTAGAGTGGAATAGAGTGGTGACAGCATAGATATCCCTGTGTGGGTGACGGTCACAATGAAGACGGAGCGGAAACTACCACTATGCTGAGTGTGCGTGCCTGTGTGTGTGTGTGTGTGAGCGGCATGGGAGTCTGAGCTGATCCGGGGAGTTGCAGCAAAAGTCCCTTTTTGAGCGGAAGATTATTGGTGCGCCGCAATTTACAAGAGATGTGGCGTCATTAGAGCTGTAGTTGATGAAGGACCAAACCGCCGGGTAAATCTGCCATGAAATACTAGACTGAAGCAATAAAACCTGAGCATCTGCACCAAACTGGAACCAGATGAGGGGGCCGTGAAGGATACACTGTGTTGTGTGTGTTTCTGTGTGTGTGGGGGTGTGTGTGTTTCTTTGTTGTGCATTATTACTGCGTAATTATGCGTGCGAGGAAGGTCTGTATTTTACTGTATGTGTGTTGGTTTGTGTGAGTGGATCGGAAAGTGTGTGTGTGTGTGTGTGTGTGTGTGTGTGTGTGTGTGTGTGTGTGTGTGTGTGTGTGTGTGTGTGTGTGTGTGTGTGTGTGTGTGTGTGTGTGTGTGTGTGTGTGTGTGTGAGAGAGAGAGAAAGTGTGTGTGCGAGAGAGTGTGTGTGTGAGAGAGAGAGAGAGAGAGAGAGAGAAAGTGTGTGAGTGTGTGTGTGTGTGCATGCACGTGTACAGTGGTATACGATGGCCTTCTCAAGGACCGGGACCACAGAGAACTCCGTGCCAACAACAGCACAGCCCTTGGCAGAGGGCCATACCCCTACAGGGGGTTTATGGGATAGGGTTTAGGAGCACAAGAGGCCCGGAGGAGTTGACACGACATCAGTCACAGACACCCACATCCACAGGAATGAGTCCCCTCAAACCACACAGCAGGACTACAAGGTCCCCACAATCCTTACGGTCACCATTACTGAATGGAACCACCCCTGTCAGCAATAAGCTTTGCTAGTACACAGACAGTCTCCTTATAGTCTCTGCACTACCTCAGTCATGCTGTTTAGTCCAGCGCTTTACATTGAGCTAGAACAGCATACCAGAGATTTATAGGGTACATTAAGGGCCATATGAGAACACCCTGGTACTTCTAGTGAATTAGGGTGGAGGAGTTTCTGTGTGTTGTTTGTGGCTGGTACTGCGAGGTCCCTGGATCCTGTTTCCCAGTTTCTCCCTTCCCCTCTCCATGTGAGGCTTTTAGTCCCGGGCCACTTCATTTCAGTTGCTTGGTTTGCTGGGTTCTTCTTGTGTAACTGGACGTGATTTGATGGCTACGTTGGCCGGTGACTGGTTACACTAAGCAGACGTACGTTGGTGATGGTTTTATTAGTGTTGTAATGTAGAACTAGCATAAATAGGAGGTTGTTCTGGTAATGTGGACCTACAATAGATCACTCCCAGTAATACTGGATCTCATAGGGCCAGTGATTTGATGTTTGACCGGGTCATGCCCATATTTGGCCAGTGTGATAAGGTCATTTCTCAGGTACTTTTATCCGTCGTAACATCCGGCCGAGGAAGTGTATCTATCTGACCCATGCAGGAATCAAACCCACTAATCCCATGTTTCAACTTCCAACCAGCTGAGGCACTGGAACCTCTGCTACCAGAGTGGGCCCAGTCTGTCCTTTGTCTTGTCTCATCCCTCCTTCCTCCCACCCCCCCTTCTCTCCTCTACTGTACATCTGGCCTGCTTTCTGTCAGTCTCAGGGACATCTATCGACAGGGCCGTATATCCAAGATATATCTAGGGGATTAGGTTGCAAATTTAAGCAATGGGGAAAATCAATTGTTTCCTCTTTTAATTCAGGAGAAAGCCTGTCTGTTGGAGGGGGCTGTTTAGATTCTGTCCATCCAATAGAGGAGGAGAGGGGAGAAGACACCTCCTTTGAAATCTCTCAATCAAACGGGGGAAGTGAAAAACAGGCGTCTCCTCTTGCCAGTAATAGTCAGGAGAGAAGGTTCTTTGTCTTTGTCTTATCCTCTTGTCCAGTGCCTGGAATACACCAAGAAATAATACCACTTTGACTAAATTGACACCAATATGTCACAGATTAGTAGTTATGAGATACTTATCAGAAAGGAAAATCTCCCCTGTACATGGTTGGCCCTATAGAAAGCCTAGGAGTCAGCACTGTGCAGTGTTGAGCAAGGCGGGCTGGGACTTCTTAAGTTAAGTACTACTTCTGAGCCTGAGCCAATGAAAACAGTTATCAGCCTGAACAGATGGATCATGTCATTCTTGTCAATTCTCTGTCTGTCTGTCTGTCTGCCTGCCTGCCTGCCTGCCTGCCTGCCTGCCTGCCTGCCTGCCTGCCTGCATTTGGAGTTTGGACCCTCCACCATTTTTTATTTCTTTCATTTTTCTAAACGTGTCTCTGCTCTCTGTCCATTTGTAACGGGGTCCAAAAAAAGAAAAAGGAATACAAATGTCCTTTTTATTTGTTTAAACTCTTGCCACTGGAGAGTATGTGCTGCAAGCCCATTAAGTCCTGGAGAGAGTATGTGCTGCAAGCCCATTAAGTCCTGGAGAGTATGTGCTGCAAGCCCATTAAGTCCTGGAGAGAGTATGTGCTGCAAGCCCATTAAGTCCTGGAGAGAGTATGTGCTGCAAGCCCATTAAGTCCTGGAGAGAGTATGTGCTGCAAGCCCATTAAGTCCTGGAGAGTATGTGCTGCAAGCCCATTAAGTCCTGGAGAGAGTATGTGCTGCAAGCCCATTAAGTCCTGGAGAGAGTATGTGCTGCAAGCCCATTAAGTCCTGGAGAGTATGTGCTGCAAGCCCATTAAGTCCTGGAGAGAGGGAACGAGAGAGGGAACGAGAGAAGGAAGAAAGAAAACCTTACGTTACAAGAACAAGTCACATCCCCATGGGCTGCCTCTGTAATGGCAGGCTCCCATGATGCTTTGCCGCCTTTGTGGTTCCGCCACACATAGCGAGGGAAGGGAGGGAGCGCGAGAGAGGAGGTGCCTGTTGGAACACAGCAGAGTCGTGTTGGAACAGATAGGACCAGAGCAGACTCCCATGTGGCTGTCTCTCTCTCTAGGGCAGCCACCACACGTTCTGTTCCAATGTGAGCCAGATAGACCCAACACTGACACCATCTCAACGCTGTCCTCTAAACATTACAACAACGTGTCCTGCTCCAACCTTACCCCTGTATTCTAGTGAGCTGTGTCAAGTAAGACCAGAAAGAGAGTTGGACTGGCTTGCAGTGGGCCTCATTGACAAGGCAGTGGGAGGGTTAAGTGTTTTATATCCCCTCTCATTTTAACAACACAGGCCCGTTCATCCCCAGGTTACAGTCTCTCATTGTGTCCCATGTTGACTTAATAGAGCTCTTATAATGATCCGCTCAATATCTAATTCATTAAAGTGGCTGTTTGTTTTCTTTGATGCATTTTCTCAGGCCAGGGGAGGAAGGGGACAGGGAAGTATGGGGAGGAAGGAAAAATGCTTGTGGTGATGGATGACACACACACACACCTCCCCAACCCACTGTCATACAAGAGCTTCTCAGCCGCACTTGTGGATGTTTTTCCCCCTTTTCCCCAGCAGTCTCTCTGTCTGTCTCTGGCTCCCTGTGTGTCTCCAAGTGACTGAGAGGGGGTCTCCAGTCGATCCTGGCCCTCCTCCTCGGGGGCAGAGATAGACAGACAGAGAGTTTTACACCGAGTCACTGACTGCTGGGGGACTGACTGCAGCTGTAATTGGCCATGCAGCTCTCTCCTCCTCATTAGAGGCAGGCCAAGAGGCAGGGTTAACAGTCGCTTTGGGGCACGCAGCCAGGGCTCTCTCTCCCTCGCTGTCTTTTTGTCGTTCCCTCGTTCTCTGAGCGTCTAGCTGGCAGTCAAAAGGCGGAGGGAGGCATGTTCAGGCCTTAGTGGAGCATTAAAAATGTCGCCCGTGGCCCCTCTTCTTTTCTGTGTCTCTCTCTCCTTCTCTCCACTGCATTCTCCGATGCCACTCTCAAAGTGTACGTGCATGTATAAACACATTCACACCTAGAGACACTCCACCACTTATCCAAGCAAAGTTCACCTCTGGAGTCTGTATATCTTTAAAGTAAAGTAACATATAACCAAACAACACATCATACATACGGCAAGAGAGATTCATGAGAGAGAGAGGGGGAGAGGAGAGAGGGAAGGAGAGAGAGGGAGAGGAGAGAGGGAAGGAGAGAGAGAGAGAGAGAGAGGGAGAGGAGAGAGGGAAGGAGAGAGAGAGAGAGAGAGAGAGAAGGAGAGTGGTAAAGAGAGATAAAAGTAGAGAGAGAGAAGGGGAGAGAGCGAGAGAGAGAGAGAGAGCGAGAAAAGGAGAGCGATAAAGAGAGATAAAAGTAGAGAGAGAGAAGGGGAGAGAGCGAGAGAGAGAGAGAGAGAGAGAAAAGGAGAGCGATAAAGAGAGATAAAAGGAGAGAGAGAGAGAGAGAGAAGGGGAGAGAGAGAGAGAGAGAAGGGGAGAGAGAAAAGGAGAGCGAAAGAAGGGGGAAGAAAGAGAAAAAGAGACTGCTCTGGGATGAGGATCAGATAGATGGAGGGGTTTGTGTCTCTCCCGGGCCGGGTTGTGTAGATGTGGAGAGACGTGTCAGGTGCCTCAGCACGGGGAAGGCAGCTGTGTAGTTGTTACACCGAGGGCAGCGCCACAGTCCGAAAGTATTGATTTCCCTGCTTGTCGAGGAGGCAAGAGAACTGTCATGTGGAGAGCACTGACCTTGGTACAACCAAGACAACTATTCCCCTGGTCCCCACGGCAAAGGAGAGGAGAGGAGAGTGCAGCAGCACAGAGCACATACACAGCACCAGGCATCAACAACAACAACTACTAGCAACTAGCTACCCCGACAACACAGAGAGGAGAGGAGAGGAGAGGAGAGGGGGGGGTGGCGATGGGGGTTTGAGGTTGGGGGATATACTGAGGTAGAGAAGAGGTGGAGGGGAAGGGGGATGGAGAGAAGGTAGAGTGAGGCTAGCTGTTCTGCGAGATATACAGAAAAAAAAGAGGGAGGGAGGGATGAGAGAGAGGAGGAGAGCTAACAGTCAAACCCCCAGCGGTTCTCCAGAGTTGTCAGTGGGCAGCCCGGTGTCTGGTTATCACACTGTTTGAAATGACAATAGCTTGACTTCTATTTTCCTCCCGAGACCTCAGCAGATCTATAAGACCAGGAGGGGGAGGGAGGGAGGGAGGGAGGGAGGGGGGGAATAGAGGGTAAAGAAGTAGAGGCTGGCTACAGGGGAAAAGGAGAGTGAGCTGAAAACAGAGAAAGGGTGAGGAGAAGAAAGAGGGAGAGAACTAGAGAGGGTGAAATATAAAGAGAGACGAAAAAAGGCTAGTGAAACAGAAGGAAAGAGTTACAGTGTGTCTCTGTTTTTAACCTCCCATCAGTGTGAAGACAAGACGAGACATATCCCTGGAAGCAGCTACAGCTCAGAGATCACTTCACTGTTTTAATGTCTTGTAGCTCCACCAGGATTAGACAACACAAAGCCCTGCTGTCACCTGCAGGCACGGAACACAGCAGCTAGTGTGTGTGTGTGTGTGTGTGTGTAGCTAGGACTCATCCCCATCCCAGTAGTCACTGAGGAGACACAGAGACACGGTAGACCTACAAAGAGCTTCCTTTAGGTTAGATCACTGGGTGACAGACACTTAAGAGACCTGGCTTGCCTTTAGCCGCAGTGCGCTGGGCTCTGCTCTCTCAGATCACGCTGCTTGCTAACAAGCAGTGGAAAACTGGCTTTTTGAAGTGCGGAGAGTTAAAGGGGATGTATTCATAAAGCCCCTGTAGATGATTTCTTGTAATGTAAGCTAATTTAATTAGCTTTTGGATTAGCATAACGGTTTGTAACCACCGCTATAATAAGTAAGTGGTCTATAAGCGGATGGAAAACCCAGTGTTGATTTTGGTTTCTTATTTTACACCCACTCGACATACAGTACATTATTTCCCTTTAGCCGCGGTTAGCCCAGATTTAGTAGCGCCGCCGCTAACGCTAACCTGCTGGGGGGGTGTAAGTGGCCATTCACATCATAAATAGCCAGGGAAAACATCACGGCAATCCGCCTGCATTAGCCTAGCAACGTAGCACACTCCAGCTAGACAATTATGGATGAACCAGGGATCAGAAATAGTGGGGGGAAATGGGAGCATTAGGATGATAACGAGGGATGATAAGAGATCGTTCTACTGGAAGAGAGGTAAACACAACCTTTTTCACCTCCCTCCTCTCCCTCGTTTCCACCCCGTCGCCTCAGGATCCCACCGAGTGAAATGGTGCTAAGCTAAGCGCTAAGCTCACCCATAGATGTTTTTGCGTTTGGTTAGTCGTTAGCCTTGGTGCTGATTTAGTCTCTATTGTTTTTGCTTTGGTAGAAGCTAATTGCTAATCGGAGTTATCTCTCATTAGCGCTGTGTGTTAAGTCCAAGGGATCTGCTGGTATTATCTCCTTCACTTTCTCTTAACATGTCCCACTCACTGCTAAAACCACCTGCCTTTGAACAAGATTAATAATATACACTCTCCCTCACACTTGCACGCACACACACACACACACTGAAAAACACCAACGTAATTAATCTGTTTCATCTGGTTTCGACTTACACACTCGTTGTCGATACCATCCGCGATCCTTCTCACTATGCCCTGTGAACTCAATTTCTAAAGCTACAGCTTCTCTACTTTGAAGAAGTCTACTAGCTAATCAATGGATCAACTATCTCTCAAATTACAAGTGAAACTCAAGTAAATGCACTGTATCACGAAAAACAAACTTGAGTAGAAACCATATCATGATATATTTAAGCAATAAGGCCTGAGGAGGTGTGGTATATGGTCAATATACCACGGCTAAGGGCTGTTCTTATGCACAACGCAACGAGGAGTGCCTGGATACAGCCCTTGGCCGTGATATATTGGCCATATACCACAAACCCACGAGGTGCCTTATTGCTATTATAAACGGGTTACCAACGTAATTAGAGCAGGAAAAATACATGTTTTGTCATACCTGTGGTATACGGTCTGATATACCACGCCTGTCAGCCAATCGGCATTCAGGGCTCCCAGTTTATCATTTGACATGCCTAGAGGTCTGCGGTCAGTAAAGTGTTAAAAGTGGGTGGGGCACACTTTAGGATTTAATCTACTTCCTCTTACTGATAGTTGACTTCCTGTGGGATCAAATTAGGGGTTGTGCGGTTTGTACCACAATACCACTCCGAGAGCCTTGCACATAAAATAAGCAAGGTACATTTAAATGTTTAATGCATAAACTATATGAGAATATCTCTAGATATATTAGTATCTATTATTGATGCGTTATATTATGTCAGACAATTTCTGCAATTAAGACGGGTCTCCTGGTACAGTATATCTATTTCCATATATATTAGTCTGATGTTATAATGATTATAGGCTACTTGAGGTAACGACAGATGGATGTGAAAGTGTCCACTTCACCCTCCCAGTGCCCCTCCCTCTGGGAGTATTGCTCTGTTGGTCTCAGTGTTGACGGGGTGCATGCCAGCCACGTCCGAGGGGCCTACTCTGGGCCTTGTCCAGGCTCTCTGTGTGCCAGAGGGCCAGTGCCAAGGGAATGCCCCGATGACAACATGATTAACTCAGGGACAGGTGACCAGTCCATTCCACACATACCAGCACAGCTATATTATCACATGTCAGTCTCAATCCACTGTCCTATCCCTGAACTCCCCCATAAACCTTTACATGAACCTTTACATGAACCTTTACATAAACCTGGGGGAAATCAAGTAAACACTGTGACTCTCATAAGGAAATACTGTAGCTATGGTGACGAGGGGGGGGGGGTTGGTCGTAAATGGATTGGCAGAGGTGCTGACATGGGGTTTTATTTCTATCTCTCTCTCTCTCCTGTACTGTTGTGAGTGTGATGCTCTTCAGTTGATCCATACAGAGTGTGTCTTATCTAGTGTCTCCTTGAGGTGCTGAGGTCAGCATTGTCACCAGGTTGCTATCAATGGACCAGATTAGAGGCAGCACGGGCTTTAAAGACACAGTCACCTCCTCGACACACGCCCATGTACACACATCCACATGCACGCAATACAGACACACACACACACACACACATATGCTATAGCTTGTGCGCACAATAAACTGTAATTGCTTGATAATATGGGCTAAAACATGTCAGCTCCAGGAACAATAATCCATCTCCATGTCCTATTTGTGATTCTAGCCTGCACCTCCCTCCGTATCTCTCTCTGTGTATTCCCTAATGCACATGACACGGTGGAAATGCCTGGTTAAGTGCTGCTCTGACATTAGCAGACTGTAGTCGCAGCATTTGGCCTGGGGACAAACGCCGGAGAGGAGCCATAAAATATGAATGCTGCCACCCCCCCTTCCTTCTTTCTCCCCCTCCTCCTCTTCCCCCCTTATTCCCTCCTCTGTTCCCCCTCCTCCTCTTCCCCCTTATTCCCTCCTCCTCTTCCCCCTTATCCTCTCCTCTGTTCCCCCTCCTCCTCTTCCCCCTTATTCCCTCCTCTGTTCCCCCTCCTCCTCTTCCCCCTTATTCCCTCCTCTGTTCCCCCTCCTCCTCTTCCCCCTTATTCCCTCCTCCTCTTCCCCCTTATTCCCCTCCTCCGTTCCCCCCTTATTCCCTCCTCCGTTTCCCCCTTATTCCCTCCTCCGTTCCCCCTTATTCCCTCCTCCTCTTCCCCCTTATTCCCCTCCTCCATTCCCCCTTATTCCCTCATCCGTTCCCCCTCCTCCTCTTCCCCTCCTCCTCTTCCCCCTTATTCCCTCATCCGTTCCCCCTCCTCCTCCTCCCCCTTATCCCCCTCCTCCGTTCCCCCACTCTGCTCGTGTCTGGGTGGCAGAACGTTTTTCTCAGTCACACCCGTGTCCCCGCCGTTTGTTTACTCACACTGACAGAGATACGCTAGCGCTCTGTTAGCGCTCCGCGCGGAGGCTACGAGTCGCTAAGCAAGTGCCAAGAGGCTCCCTGTTAATAATGCATAGTGAAGGCAAGAGCGCGAGGCTAACTGGCAGCTAGCGGTAGGGGTGTAGCCTAGTGCCTCTTACCCCAGCTGTCTGAGCTATTTTCACAGGCTGATGAATCTGTTAGCCCGCGCGTCACTCTGCCCGGTCTGTGTGTGTGTGAGGGAGAGGAGAGAAAGTGGGTGTTAGCGGGTGTCACTGTCACCCTTGGTTACGACTCCAGGTGTCGGGGAGCGAGAGCTCCAACGGAGCGTGAGAGAGGTGCCAGCCAACTCTGGCTGTCTGTGCTCTATGCCCCCTGGTGCCTGCCTTGCTTTGGCCTTGGCAACATGACGGCTGGGTCTTGTCGGTCGATGGCGCCCTGGTTGCCCCGTGGCAGTGGCGGTGCCAGCATGTGTGTGGCAGGGAGCAGGGGAGATGGCGAGGGAGCGAGGGGCGCTCCGTAGGGAGGAAGCTGGTCATTAGTGAGATGGGTCCCTGCCCCGGCGTTTTTCTCCACATCACAGGGACGGGCGGGCGGCCCCGCTCTTCCTCGCTAACTGGCTAACGCACGCCAATTAGCCTAGCGACAGAGAGAGCCAGCCAGGTTCCTTCTCTCTCTCTCTCTCTCTCTCTCTCTCTGGGAGTGTAGCCGTTACAGAGGAATCTGACTATAATGACACCATTTCTAAGACTGCTTCATTATGTCTAACTCCCTTACTATCAGAGGAGCATGTGTAGCATAGTTAGCTTAGCGTTTAGTCCTATCGCTGTCTGCTAATAAGGCATATTTGACCCATTTAGAGTGAATATGAACACTGTGTAAGGAGATAAAAAGACTAGCCACTGCTTCTCTCTCACACTCTCTTTCTCTCTCTTTATATCTTTCTTTTTCTCTCTACCTCACCTTTTAAAAAAATGTCCCACCTCTGCATCACCATTACTGTTTATATCCACCCACATGACACTCCAGCTTTTGGCAAGTAACTTACAGTAATACTGGTCCTAACAACAATAATCTAGCGGTGATCTGGTAAAGTAATCATGGTGTCTCCTTCCCCCTCGTAACATGTGAAAACAAAGCAATAAAGAGGCAGTGTGTGTTTGTTTTGGCCAGGCCAACACGGAGATAAGACCAGCTAACTGATTAGCACGCCGCGAGGCCCGGAGGCCAAGGTGGCCACAGAGAATAGGGCCGCCACGAACAACGCCATGCAGTGTCACTACCGCCGCCACTAAGATAAAAGAAGTGTGTGTTTCACAATCTCAGTCTCTGTCACACCTCGCCTCGGTCCAAAGACTATAGGACAAAGCTGTGATGATGGCACACTGTATTTGAGCATGCCTTTGGGAAGTTTGCATTGACCCAACTAGATGATGGCACAGTGAAGAAGGCACAGTGGAGAGGACACAGTGAAGAAGGCACAGTGAAGAAGGCACAGTGGAGAGGACACAGTGAAGAAGGCACAGTGAAGAGGACAAAGTGAAGAAGGCACAGTGAAGAGGACAAAGTGAAGAAGGCACAGTGAAGAGGGCACAGTGAAGAAGGCACAGTGAAGAAGGCACAGTGAAGAAGGCACAGTGAAGAAGGCACAGTGAAGAAGGCACAGTGAAGAAGGCACAGTGAAGAAGGCACAGTGAAGAAGGCACAGTGAAGAAGGCACAGTGAAGAAGGCACAGTGAAGAAGGCACAGTGAAGAGGGCACAGTGAAGAAGGCACAGTGAAGAAGGCACAGTGAAGAAGGCACAGTGAAGAGGGCACAGTGAAGTAGGCACAGTGAAGAAGGCACAGTGAAGAAGGCACAGTGAAGAGGGCAGTGAAGAAGGAAGTGAAGAAGGCACAGTGAAGAAGGCACAGTGAAGAAGGCACAGTGAAGAAGGCACAGTGAAGAGGGCACAGTGAAGTAGGCACAGTGAAGAAGGCACAGTGAAGAAGGCACAGTGAAGAAGGCACAGTGAAGGAAGAGGGCACAGTGAAGAAGGCACAGTGAAGAGGGCACAGTGAAGAAGGCACAGTGAAGAAGGCACAGTGAAGAGGGCACAGTGAAGAAGGCACAGTGAAGAAGGCACAGTGAAGAGGGCACAGTGAAGAAGGCACAGTGAAGAAGGCACAGTGAAGAGGGCACAGTGAAGAAGGCACAGTGAAGAGGGCGCAGTGAAGAAGGCACAGTGAAGCCGAAACATTGGTGTTTTACCCAATAAATCACCGGGAGTTTCTATATATAGAGTGTGCGACTCTCTTTATTTATTTCTATAGTTTACAGTTTATCTCCACTAGTCAGCATCTCTACACTAAATAATGTTCTCTGAGGGTGCTTCAGCTATGCTTTCTATTTGACCCAACTAGATAACATGTCTATTACCATTATTACCTTACATGATCTGATCTGAAATCAGAGTTTAGATTTCACCCCTCATAGTTATCCTCTATTCATACATATTCAGAACTGATCCAAGACCACTGGCAGTAGCTCTTCTCTTTACTAGTGTTGTGGGAGGGAGAGCAAGTCTATCTTGTGAAGTGGTTGACTAGCTTAGCCTCTTCCTCTTCAGCATGCCTCTTGTTGTCGGTCTCTTCTCTCTTTTGTTGATTCCTCCCAGACACTGGGTCCTCCACCGCAAATCATTGTGGTGCTCTGCCTGCTGCATGCACACAGCCCTGGGACTCGACACAGTCCCCAAAGTGGAGCCCAGGCACATTCTTTAGGAATCATCTTTTTCCCTTCTTCTTCTTCTGAGGGAAATATAAACCCTCACCGTTCTGGCTCTTCTTCGCTTTTACGAGCTGTGTGATTTCCAAAAGCTCCTTGGAGCGAGATGGAAAGTGTTGGGGTTGAGCGGCAGCTTTTAATTAGTTAACTACGGATAGGGATAAGAGGCAAAAATAATATTATGTTTAGTTCTGGAGAGAGGAAATGTTTCTGGAGGATAGAGGGATGGAGCGGTCGAGTGGAAAAGGATCTCTTTGAGACGTTTAGAAAGGGGATATGGCCACACACACACACACACACACACACACACACACACACACACACACACACACACACACACACACACACACACACACACACACACACACACACACACACACACACACACACACACACACACACACACAGTTCACATACTTATTGGGGGGATCACAGAGTTCAGTCTAGACCCTTGTCAGTACGGGATACATGATACACACACACTCACATACATAGTTACACAGTTACACACAGGAAGACCACTGGGTTTTCTCCACATCCTAACTAATCAGACCTCCCACATACTAGCCTATATACTGAGCACTGTAACATACAGACAAGCATTGCCATAGGCTGAACATAGACACACAGATAGTCTACTTAGGTATAAAAAGAGAACGATCAGTTACAGACATAAATGTGATATCTAACGTTTTACAACTTTTATAATTCAAATAGAAAACATCTACGCTAGCAACTGTCCATATCTCCCCTGATTTGCACATCAGGATTTCAATGTGAAACATTTTCCATCTGAA
Organism: Oncorhynchus nerka; assembly: GCF_034236695.1. Classification (NCBI taxonomy): domain Eukaryota; kingdom Metazoa; phylum Chordata; class Actinopteri; order Salmoniformes; family Salmonidae; genus Oncorhynchus; species Oncorhynchus nerka. Next base: position 24,175,080 of record NC_088413.1, on the reverse strand, counting down.
TATTTTCACTGTAAAACATGCTACCCTCACACACACCCATCCCAGATCCAGATAGATGGTGATTGTCAGGTGGGGCTGGTAGTGTTTGATATAGAAGGAGGAAGAGGAGAAGAGCTGGTCTGCTGATTAAAACTTTCAGCTCCACTACCTTTCTAATTAATTAGTGAGGGCCACTCGGCGGGCTGAGCAACGGCCCAATTAGGCTGCACACTAGCCCATGATGCCTATTGCTACGGCAACACACGCCGCACAGCTGTCGCTCGCCGCTCCGAGGTTGGTTGGGGATGGGGATCGGACCCTCAGGTGCCCACACACACACGGAGAAGAGAGAGGACACACACACATACACACACTCGCACATTGGAAGAGGACTTTCACACACATACACACATGGACATAACACAACTAGGAGAAGGGATCCCAATATGTCGGCGCACACAAACCACTGGCGCCATTTCATTTTTTCTCAACCGAGCGTATGTCTCAGGCACATAAAATACGTTTCTCCAGAACATGAATAATGAAGTGATGAGGACCTTTGCTCACATTTGGCTGCTTCCTTTGAGTGTTTGTATTTGACAAAGAAAAAAAGTTGGTCTCTGACACCGACCGTGGCTGTAGGCCTCAGTGGAGTTGTCCTGGGAGGCTGGGGCATTTATCCACAGCTGTAGTGTTAGAGACACTGGCCTGTACTGTCTCTGTCTCTGCCTGTGTGAGGGGGCCGTGGTATGGGCTATCTCTAAGTACTTACCAGGGCTTACTCCTTCCTTTTAGTGAAAGGGAGATTAATGGAGGGGTGTGGCATGAGGATATTGGAGGGCGGACAATGCCCATTTAGTGCCCAAAGAATGCCCAATGTCAGTGAGCTCACTTTGATGTTCTAGGATACTACTTGGAATACTTGGATACTACATGCGATGTTTGGAAGATGGCAGATTAGTTTAGCCAGGAAGTGACATACAGGAAGTGAGTGCTCTCTCCTTCCTGTCTGTAGTCGGCTGTATGAGCGCTACTACTCTCCACTGTGTCTCTCTCCCTCTTTCTGCCATCCAGCACCAAGCCTGTGTGTGTGTGTTTAAGCTTGAGTGCATGTTTGAATGCGAGTGTGTGACTGCGTGCGTGAATGTGCTTCCCCCAGCATAAATCCACTTGACTGGGCTCTTTTGAGAAACCTCGTGGCTTTACTGCCTTGGCAAACGTAAAGACCAACCACCTGAAGAGGTAAAGAGAAAAATCACCCCACTCACCCTCTCTCTCTCTCTCTCTCTCTCTCTCTCTCTCTCTCTCTCTCTCTCTCTCTCTCTCTCAATTCAATTCAAGGAGCTTTATTGGCATGGGAAACATGTGTTAACATTGCCAAAGCAAGTGAGGTAGATAATATACAAAAGTGAAATAAACAATAAAAAATAACAGTAAACATTACACATACAGAAATGTCAAAACAATAAAGACATTACAAATGTCATATTATATATATATATATACAGTGTTGTAACAATGTACAAATGGTTAAAGAACTCTCTCTTTCTCTCTTTCGCCTCCTCGCTCACTTTCTCTCTCTCTCTCTCTCTCTCTCTCTTTTTCAAGTATACAATTTGATGGAAAATAAAAAAAGTTGAAATGAGAGCGGATTGTTTCCATCTGCTTCTCCCGGGTACCATGTCACTCTAGATTCTGACCAGAGGAGTTCAGGGTTGGTGGTGGGGGTAGGGGTAGGGTTGGTGGTGGTGGTAGGGGTGGTAGGGGTAGGGGTGGTGGATAGTGGGTGTCAGGCGGGCAGGGGGTGAGGTGAGGAAGGGTGTGTGGGGTGTGAGTCTTGCTGACTTTGTGAGAACTGGACTAGTTACAAGATGACAGAGAAACCTCATTTCCACTTCAAGGGTTCAACTGAAACATGGCATCAGCACGCCTATCTGTCAGTGTTTACACACACACACACACACACACACACACACACACACACACACACACACACACACACACACACACACACACACACACACACACACACACACACACACACCATCTCTCCCATCTCCCCTAGTCTGTTTATTCGTAGTCAGGGAAAAGTCTAAAGAAGCCGTCGTGTTCCTCCAAAGCCCATTGATGTTGGGTAAAAGTAATGAACACACGCACACACACACACACACACACACACACACACACACACACACACACACACACACACACACACACACACACACACACACACACACACACACACACACACACACACACACACACACACACAACAAGACACACACACAAGACACAGTGTAAACCTACCGACCCTTGACAGTGACCCCCAGACAGGGCCTACATGCCAGACAACACATTTTGATTACAACATAAAAAGCTATCCCAACAAGACCCTTGACGGTGTAAACGCTATCCCAACAAGACCCTTGACAGTGTAAACGCTATCCCAACAAAGACCCTCGACGGCTAAACGCTATCCCAACAAAGACCCTCGACGGTGTAAACACTATCCCAACAAGACCCTCGACGGTGTAAACGCTATCCCAACAAGACTCTTGACGGTGTAAACACTATCCCAACAAAGACCCTCGACGGTGTAAACGCTATCCAAGCGCGGTAACGTCAGTCACCCCCAGCTGTAAACAATCAATATACTAGTCTTCATTATTAATACGACAAGAGAAGATTGGAGAGAGATTCTCCAGAGTCCACACACAACATGAAACATGGAGAATATTTCAAACCGTTCTGTTCCTTCAGTAGAATTCATTAGAGCTCTCTGTCAGAACACACACACACACACACACACACACACACATCAGGGGATACTCTATTTAAGTCCGATCACATACAGCAGAGGGAGAGATAAAAATCAAAACAACATTGTCTGAAACGTGGGTAATTATTTTTGGATGTGTGTCTCTGACATTTTGTCGACATAAGTAAATCATTTAGTATTTCTCCTGGTAAAGTCCAAAGAGCCCAATTACGGAGGGTTAATATTGCTGCATCGTGTAAAAACATCCCTTTTTAATACTGAAGGAATATTCAAATGACTCGCCTTCATTATTCAAATATATTAGCAAAGTCATCACAGGGGGAAGAGAAGAGGAGATGGGGAATGATGCTGCTAGGAGACAGAAAGAGAGGGAGAGAAATAAAATCAATAAACAAGGGTCAAATCTGTTCTATAAGTACTTATTTTGGATTGTCTTAATGCCAAATTCAAGGACTCCCTAAAACATTTACCACTACAAATGTTAAGGTTGAAATATATTCACATTCTGTCAATACAATATTCCATGTTTGTTTATTTAAAACATTATAGATCATTTTGGAAATGTGACCAATGTGTTTCTATCTATTTGTCCATTTACTCTAAATGATAATGGTTTAGTTGCTCTATATCAGTTCTATCTGTTCACACAGACCCAGTAGCAGTTAGCCACGTGATTGAAACAATAGCGACTCAAAGATAGTTCAAGGAAACACTTTTGTCTCTTACTAAATACATATGTTACTAGATCAACATTGGGCAAGAGTCTCTCATTCACCAAAATCCCACGGCTTTGTAAGAAACACAGCAAGGAAACAGAATCGGACAAATAACATTTCAAATTTAGCGAGGAGGGCAGGGGGACTTAATGTCTGCTAGAGGCAGCGTTGACTGACATTTGATGGGTTTATTTTAATACGCTTTTATAGATCTCTATTGTGGTGCTGTGTTTGAAAAAAACCTCTGTTTTCACGGTTCACTCTGGGTGTTTGTTATTTAACGAAGAAGGAAGCTGGGGCCGGGGTGGCCGGTTAGGGCCCCATGGCCAGGCCCAGTGTTTGGCTCCAGTATCACAACTCGTATAGCCGTACAAAGTCAACATTACAAAGAGGTAACACATGTCGAGGTATGCTCGAAATTCGCCTTGTGCTGTGATCCGAAGATTCGAGGGCACACACACGATGTCAAAAAGAATGCATCCTATATCCTATTGCTACAGGCCACAGTGAAGAGGGGAGTTAGGGGGTGCTTTTCTTGCTTCCATGCTAATTTGTCCCTGGGCGATAGTGGAGTTGGCATGCATGTTGTCTGAATATGAACATATGTGTGGAAGTATATGTGTGGTGGTGAGCTTGTGTGACTGAATGTATTTTTTTGCAGTCGCACGGTGTGTGTGTGTACTGTGTGTGCATACTAGTGTGTGTGAGTGTGTGCAAGAGCCAGTTTGTTTGGTTTTTCCCTTACTTCAGCACATCTGAGAGAGCTTTTCTGGAGCTCCAGAGCCCTGTCCAAACAAAGATGGCCGAAGGACGGGAGGGCCGAGGGGTGGTGCTTTTTTCTTTCTTTCTTTGAAAAAGGGGACAAAAAGAGCCCTGCGAAAACCGGGAGGAGAGAAAACCGAGCTCCTGAGAAAGGCAGCTGGAAACACGAAGTCTTGTGGTTTCTTGTCTCCCCCTCCACTCTCCCCATCTCTTCATCCCCCTCCCCCCACTCTCCCCATCTTTTACCTCCTCCCCCCTCTGGTCCAGCTGCACTTAGATGAGTCTGCTTGCTTCGTCCCCCCCACCACCACTGCTGCCAGGACGAGAGAGAGTGTCGCAGCTGGTAATACTTACAGGCTTTACCGCGGTAACGCATGCGATCCATTAGGGCCGGCGAGGCCCCGACATGTTGTTGCTGCACCAGTCCCAGGCCGTGTTATTGTTAGGATGTGGTAAAATTATAAATATGGGAGGCAGGAATCAGAGTTGAGGGGACGGAGGGGGGTAGGTTGGAGTAACATGCTACTCGTTAAGAGCTGTGCCACTGGCGCATGTTTCATGATTGGGTGGCAATAAAAAAGTCTGTCACAATTTGTTCAGATAATGACTTAATGCTAGAAGCCTGGAAGACGCACAAACATATGTCGAGTGAGTCGTCGATAGCTTTATAATTGCTAAAAGGAGCCCCCCTCTAGTTCTTATGAGGTGGACCGACGGAGGGCCCCTGGGTGGTGGGTTGGTAATTTGGTTGGGTCGATTTACAGGATGGCAATCAAATCCCTGGCAACCAACCATCTTCCCTGTTGCATATGTTGAGTCTGCTTCACTCTGAGTTTTACAACTTGTAACAAGTCATTCAAGCCCATAGTCGTAGATTGGAAGTTGAAGTTGCCCTGCGGGTGTGAAGTTCTATAGAGAACTGTAATGTTTAGATACTGAAATACTGGTATGCATCGCCAAGACTAAATATTAGTGTGCACTTGGCACTTTTGGAGAGGTTCGCTGTCGCAACAGGTCCTCCTATCTCTTTCTCTGTCACTCCCCTTTCTCTCTCCCCCCCCCTCTCTCGTTTTCTCTCCTCTCTCTCTCTCTCTCTCCACCTCTCTCGTTTTCTATCTCTCTCTCTTTCTCTCTCTCGTTTCTCTCCTCTCTCCTCTCTCTCTCTCTCTCCCCCTCTCTCTCGTTTTCTCTCCTCTCTCTCTCTCTCTCTCCACCTCTCTCTCATTTTCTCTCTCTCTCTCTCTCTCTCTCTCTCTCTCTCTCTCAATCTCTCTATCTCCAAATCTCTCTCTCTTTCTCTCTATCGTTTCTCTCCTCTCTCTCTCTCTCTCTCTCCCCCTCTCTCTCGTTTTCTCTCCTCTCTTGCTCTCTCTCTCTCTCTCCCCCCTCTCTCTCGTTTTCTCTCCTCTCTCTCTCTCTCTCCACCCCATTTCTTTCTGTCTCTCTCTCCACCTCTCTCTCTCTATCTCTCTACCTCTCTCTCTCTCTCTCTCTCCAAATCTCTCTCTCTCTCCCCCCTTTCTCTCGTGGTGACTGACCTGTGACACCAAGACATTGTCTCACCTCTACTTCAGTCCCTCTATCTGTGAACTTTGTAAAGGCAGATAAAGAAGTAAGCACCCAGATGGACTTTCCTTTAGTCACAGGCTACATTCCTCTCCTCTCCTTCTCTGTTTGGCTGGGGTGTGGGAGGGACACTTGCACATTTGTCACTGCACTAATGTAGCCATGGGGTTTGAGTACAGCGCAGAGTCTCTCTCTCTCTCTCACTAGCGTGTTTCAGTGGGGTGTGTATAGTCTAATGGAAGGAATGCTTACCTTGGAATAGCAGGATCTGAACCGGGGACCTCCTGTACGGATGAGGAGCTGGCATCTCACTATGCAGGTAATTACAGACAACAGCTGAGACATCTAGTAGTTCAGGGCTTTGAATGGCATGGTAACATGGAGGTGAGGACATGTCATCTGAATGTCCTGAGGTCAAAGGTCAGATGGGACTTGGATTGGAACTGGACGTTTTAAATGATGACCTTATTTGGATGATTTTCGTGCAAGCTTGTGTTGATGTCATAATGGAACGGTCATTACGGAGTGTCCATTACGGAGTGTACAACATAGCCTGTATTACCACAACATAGCCTGTATTACCACAGCTGGCCTGTATTACCACAGCTGGCCTGTATTACCACAACATAGCCTGTATTACCACAACATGGCCTGTATTACCACAGCTAGCCTGTATTACCACAACATAGCCTGTATTACCACAGCTGGCCTGTATTACCACAACATAGCCTGTATTACCACAACATGGCCTGTATTACCACAGCTGGCCTGTATTACCACAACATAGCCTGTATTACCACAGCTGGCCTGTATTACCACAACATGGCCTGTATTACCACAGCTGGCCTGTATTACCACAACATGGCCTGTATCACCACAGCTAGCCTGTATTACCACAACATAGCCTGTATTACCACAACATAGCCTGTATTACCACAACATAGCCTGTATTACCACAACATAGCCTGTATTACCACAGATGGCCTGTATTACCACAACATAGCCTGTATTACCACAACATAGCCTGTATTACCACAGCTGGCCTGTATTACCACAACATGGCCTGTATTACCACAACATGGTCTGTATTACCACAGCTGGCCTGTATTACCACAACATAGCCTGTATTACCACAGCTGGCCTGTATTACCACAACATAGCCTGTATTACCACAGCTGGCCTGTATTACCACAACATGGCCTGTATTACCACAGCTGGCCTGTATTACCACAACATAGCCTGTATTACCACAACATGGCCTGTATTACCACAGCTGGCCTGTATTACCACAACATGGCCTGTATTACCACAACATGGCCTGTATTACCACAGCTAGCCTGTATTACCACAGCTGGCCTGTATTACCACAGCTGGCCTGTATTACCACAACATGGCCTGTATTGCTACAACTGGTCTGTATTACCACAGCTGGTCTGTATTACCACAACATGGCCTGTATTACCACAGCTGGCCTGTATTACCACAGCTAGCCTGTATTACCACAGCTGGCCTGTATTACCACAGCTAGCCTGTATTACCACCGCTGGTCTGTGAGGAAACCCAGGTGTTTAGATGCTAATGTCGACTCTGACATATTTGTTTGCTCCTCAGAAAGAAACAAATATTGCGCTGTGGGTCTTGAACCCCAACAAATCAATAACATAACACACGGTAGCTTTCAGTTTATACAAAACCCCACACATACATAATCTGGAGATGACTTACAAACAATTAGAACAGGCTTTTGGCTATGAAAAGAGAAGGGGACAAATAAAAAATATTGAACTATTTGCAAGATTAAATCTAGGAGCTCTTCCAAGACGTGTCAGGTTTGGTGGGGTTTGGAGAATGAATTAGGAGTTAGGAGCAGAAGAGTGTGTGTAGTGTGTTGGGGACCGGCGCGCTGACTAAAAGTTCACCAGGGGAGTCTCCTGACCCGGGCCGGCTGTCGTCAGGTTCCCGTCAACCGCCTCCCTCCTTGTGTGTCCCGTCGCCCACGCCAACAACCGTCGACCACGGAGAAGTCCCCTCCTGGCGGGGTCGCCGAGGGTGCTAGATGTTTAGGCTCTGACTAATACCTCCCGTGTGTGTGTCCAGTGTGTGTGTGTTTAGGAGAGAGAGCAGATGCTGCTGGTCATCTCTACCCCTCTCATGTCAACACACACTTTCATCCCTAACACTCTTCCACTCCGCCAAAAAACATCCCCTCCCTCTCTCCCCTCCTCTCCTCCCTCCCCTCCGCTCCTCCTTCCCTCGCTCCCTTCTTTCTTCTCCTCACTTCTCTGGACCTGCTACTGCTGTCTAGCACCAACATGCTGGCGGTCACACTGTGTGGTCGTGTCACTCCTTCAGTTACTCCCAGCCTCAGCCTAGCATGTTTTCATACCATATGCAGTACAGCTGAAGACTATAACACGCATTTACTGACTTATTGCTAGGCATCATGTGTAGAGTTACAATATAAGACTAGAGTGGGCCTATGTCATAAACCTGTTGAATTCTGTGACTGCATGTCACCACTTCTCTCGAGGTCACTGTCTTGTCTCTGCAGGTGTACGTTAGTGGGTGAACTTTGTTTGTGCCAGTTTTGACTAAACCACTGATAATGTGTTGGGTAATCAGTGCAGGTGTCAGGGCCTGCAGAGGAGACGTGTCGCCCTTATCTGGTGAGGAGGGACACTCTGATAGGCTGAAGGTCGGGGGGGGTGGAGTCAACGCAGGTGTGCGACACGCAGCTCTGTCCCCCTCCTCCACACTCCTCCTCTCCACTCAGTTTTAGAGAATGATCAGAAAATGTGTTAATTATTAATTCTTGTCAATAAGGCTGCGTTTACACAGGCAGACCAATTCTGATCTTTTTTCACTAATTGCTCTTTTGACCAAACAAAATATCAGAATTGGGCTGCCTTTGTAAACTCAGCCTGAGAGATTTTAGATCACCTGAAAGGGTTTCGGTTCGGTAACATTATTGGTGGAATTTCCCCTCCAAGTGCTTTTCGAATCTGTATTTTGTTTTATTCTTCGTCTTTCAAAGGGAGTGTGACTGTGTCTGGTTCCAACTTTTAGTAATTGAAGACTCCTTTATAAGCAATCTGAGTCTAAATAACTCGAATGAGAGTCAAAGTCCTGCTATTTGGAGGGGAACTCCGCTGTACAATGTGAGTTCTATTTCACTTCGTTAGTTCCTGTACATTGAGTAGGATAATGGAGACATAACTCCCTGAGTGTACTCTGTGATCAGGGTTCCTTCTATGTGTGTGGTTTGTAATCAGGGGACTAGCTTATTATTTGGGTACATTGAACAGTAACATGTTCAGTAAGAGTAGGAATAGCAGGTGAGAGCTATACTCCCTCCCTCTAGAGTCATTTCATGGGAATTATTTTTCTGCAGACTGAATTCTTTGTAGTTGTTTTTCTCCTTCCTGTTGTGAGTGTGAGATATCATAAAAAAGCACCCCGTGTGACTTCTATGCAAAACAAAAACAGACATTTAAAAAGCTAAACACATTTTCCTGTAGCATTTTCTTAAACACACTGAAGCCATAAATCTCTCCTTCTACCTCACACTGATAACACTACTGAGGATTTCACTGTACGTTCTACACCTGTTGTATTCGGCGCATGTGACAAATACATTTTGATTTGAATAATAACTCTACTAATAATAACTTTATTAATGATGTATTAATAGTTTATTAATAATACCGTTCATTACCAACAACGTATCATACATTATGTTCAGAGTGCTCCTCTTGTACTGTGCTCCCTGCCTGGCCTGTCCGTCTGTCTGTCTGTGTCCATGTCCACCATCTGTGGGTGAGGAATGTGGCGAGCCAGACAAAAGGATTGGCAGAGTCCTCTCTCCGTCTGTACTCCCAGTGCCTCCAGATAGCTATAAAACACCTGGACAAGACCAGCAGGTGACGGCAGCAGGCTAGGGGGGTTAGGTGCGGGGAGGAGATAGAGATCAGTGACAGGCCGTCCCATATAGCTAGGCCATCCTCCCGCCCCTATCCAGAACCTGCTCACCCCTTCCTTACCCTACTTCAACCTTATTCCTCAATTTTCCCCCTTGGCGCCCCACCTCCCCTCTGGTCTCCACCTCCCACCCACCCTCCTTTGCCCTACCAACAATCCACCCTCCACCACACTGGCCCCCTACCTACTGTATAGCCTGCGTCCATCCCTCCAAGCACTCCTTCGGCTCTTTGAACTCCACTAGTATCTCTGGACAGTGCTGTCACTGGGCACATGGTTTGATCTCTGGCTTTGAGGAGAGCCAAGCGGGACCATGGCCTGGGCTGGTCTGAACACAAAGAGATTGTCCACTCCTCGCTCTCTCCCTCTGCTCAGAAATGTATACAAGGGAGGGAGGAGATCAATGGAGGCTCCCTCCACCACTCCTCCACTTGATATGATTAACCACTCCCTGTTTGAGCTGACATCACATTTGTATCTATCTAGTGGTGTTAGCTGAGAGCAGTAGAATGACTGGTGAGGATAAGCAGATTTGGTGATTTGCCATTGAACTGTCCTCTCTAACTCTGTGTGTCTCTCTCGCTCTCTCTCTCTCTGTCGGTCTCTGTGTTTCAGTCTCAGTCTCTGTGTTTCAGTCTCTGTGTCTCAGTCTCAGTCTCTGTGTTTCAGTCTCTGTGCCTCTGTGTCTCAGTCTCTGTGTCTCAGACTCTGTGTCTCAGTGTCTGTGTCTCAGTCTCTGTGTCTCAGTGTCTGTGTCTCAGTCTCTGTGTTTCAGTTTCTGTGTCTTAGTCTCTGTGTCTCAGTCTCTGTGTCTCAGTCTCTGTGTCTCAGTCTCTGTGTCTCAGTCTCTGTGTCTCAGTCTCTGTGTCTCAGTCTCTGTGTCTCAGTCTCTGTGTCTCAGTTTCTGTGTCTCAGTCTCTGTGTCTCAGTCTCTGTGTCTCAGTCTCTGTGTCCCAGTCTCTGTCTCTGTCTTACACAATAGGATAGCCAGCTGGGTCCTTTCATTATGAAGCATGACTATCCTGGAATACACTCAGTTTCATCATGGATCCCATTTTACCTACGTGTCTTTGAAAAGTGTTCACATCACCCCCAAAATATCTGTCTTCCTGTGACTCCCCTTAGCAGTAAAGGAGATTACGGTAACGGTAACGGAGAATACGGTAACGGTAAAGGAGAATACGGTAACGGTAAAGGAGAATACGGTAACGGAGAATACGGTAACGGTAAAGGAGAATACGGTAACGGTAAAGGAGAATACGGTAACGGAGAATACGGTAACGGTAAAGGAGAATACGGTAACGGTAAAGGAGAATACGGTAACGGTAAAGGAGAATACGGTAACGGAGAATACGGTAACGGTAAAGGAGAATACGGTAACGGTAAAGGAGAATACGTATCAATAGAACTATCTGGTTTTGGGTGACTACAATCTCACAGGGTAGATCTGTTAGTGGGGGTATACTTTCAGCTGACACAAACACAAATATTAGGTCTATAATAGTGCAAAGTTGAGGTAGGGTATTACTATATTTATTAATCTTTGGGGTGTATATTTGTTCTCATATATCCATATATGTAAAATAATAATACTGAAAACCACTAGCAACAGATGACAACACAATTTCTAAATCAAAGGTAAAATGTCTAACATCTAGTTTTCTAGCTTTTCTTCCAAGCCGGTCAGTACCGGCTTTCATTTCATTGTCACGACGTCGACAGGACAAAAACATTGTCCCTGTCATGTCTCTCCCTGTCTCTCCAATACCCATGAGGCCTTGCAGTCTGTCTGATGTCTCAGAACTGGCATGTAGCCCGTCCGCTGTCATCTCCGTCTTCTCAGGTCTCAAGAACACTAGGATCTTAGTCCAGGACTCTTGGGACTCTATACGGGCCGTATAGGTTCGCTGGTATGCCGCTTGGCCACTGCGCTGTCACAGCTGGCGATGAAATCTGATCAAGTAGGGCATATAAGGCACAACAGGAATGAGAGGGGTGCGCCAAAAACATCTGAAATTCATCTGTCTTCATCTTTCCCCCTAATCCCTTATTTCTTCACGTGTGTTTTATTCTCCCTTTTCTCTCTTCCAGTATGGTGCTTCTCTGCTCAGATGTAAGCAGTGTTGTGCTGAACATAACTTGAGAGAGGGAATGAATGTCAACAAAGGGTCTAATTGGCCTGACTTGATGACAATAAAGGTGGGGGTGAGGGGGTAGATTAGGGAGCAAACCCAAAACGACATGGACAGACTGACCGTACATGGGAACAACAGACACCCTGTTATGGGGGGGACCAGGGTTATGCTAATGGAAACAGACTGACCCTACATGGGAACAACAGACACCCTGTTATGGGGGGGACCAGGGTTATGCTAATGGGAACAGACTGACCCTACATGAGAACAACAGACACCCTGTTATGGGGGGACCAGAGTTATGCTAATGGCAACAGACTGACCCTACATGGGAACAACAGACACCCTGTTATGGGGGGGACCAGAGTTATGCTAATGGGAACAGACTGACCCTACATGGGAACAACAGACACCCTGTTATGGGGGGGACCAGAGTTATGCTAATGGGAACAGACTGACCCTACATGGGAACAACAGACACCCTGTTATGGGGGGGACCAGAGTTATGCTAATGAAAACAGACTGACCCTACATGGGAACAACAAACACCCTGTTATGGGGGGGACCAGAGTTATGCTAATGTAAACAGACTGACCCTACATGGGAACAACAGACACCCTGTTATGGGGGGGACCAGAGTTATGCTAATGGAAACAGACTGACCCTACATGGGAACAACAGACACCCTGTTATGGAGGGGGACCAGAGTTATGCTAATTGAACAGACTGACCCTACATGGGAACAACAGACACCCTGTTATGGGGGGGACCAGAGTTATGCTAATGGAAACATACTGACCCTACATGGGAACAACAGACACCCTGTTATGGGGGGGACCAGAGTTATGCTAATGGGAACAGACTGACCCTACATGGGAACAACAGACACCCTGTTATGGGGGGGACCAGAGTTATGCTAATGGGAACAGACTGACCCTACATGGGAACAACAGACACCCTGTTATGGGGGGGACCAGAGTTATGCTAATGGGAACAGACTGACCCTACATGGGAACAACAGACACCCTGTTATGGGGGGACCAGAGTTATGCTAATTGAACAGACTGACCCTACATGGGAACAACAGACACCCTGTTATGGGGGGGACCAGAGTTATGCTAATTGAAACATACTGACCCTACATGGGAACAACAGACACCCTGTTATGGGGGGGACCAGAGTTATGCTAATGGGAACAGACTGACCCTACATGGGAACAACAGACACCCTGTTATGGGGGGGACCAGAGTTATGCTAATGGGGACAGACTGACCCTACATGGGAACAACAGACACCCTGTTATGGGGGGACCAGAGTTATGCTAATGGGAACAGACTGACCGTACATGGGAACAACAGACACCCTGTTATGGGGGGACCAGGGTTATGCTAATGGGAACAGACTGACCCTACATGGGAACAACAGACACCCTGTTATGGGGGGACCAGGGTTATGCTAATGGAAACAGACTGACCCTACATGGGAACAACAGACACCCTGTTATGGGGGGGACCAGAGTTATGCTAATGGGAACAGACTGACCCTACATGGGAACAACAGACAGGGTTATTCCTTTTTCTATTTGAAAGGGAAGAAAGAAAAAGAGGGGTCCCAGGTGAACACAGGAAAACACATGCTTCTCTTCTTCTTCTCTTCCTTCTGTAATCCACCGGAGACTCACGCCCCATTTGGTTCCCATTAGCATAACTCTGGTCCCTCTGCCCCGTGTCAGAGTCCAGTCACACAGCTGCACATAGGACAGGGACCTCTGCCATTGTGGCTGCGAAGCAAAAAGCAAAGCAGAACTGACATGGAGGACTGGTGTTGTGCTGTGGGGATTTGAAAGGCAGAAGGAGAGGCCTGTGTTCGAAGTTGACTCCATTTTCCCTTTCCCTTGTAACCGGGCGTTTTATACCGAAAGCCTGCGAACAAATGATTAATCGTTGTTTACTCAGCAGCATTTAAGAATTGGAAGGCAAGAAAGTTCCGTTTTAAGTCAGACCCAACGTATAAAGCCAAACAAGCAAAAATTTGCCTCTGAATTTGTGGCGTGTTGCGTCTGCTACAAAGACCTCCTTTATCCCACACAGTTTTATTTGTCACCTGGTTTCAATATGGACTCTGTGAAGTCCTGAGACTATCTCTCCGAGAGAGAGCCAGGGCCTGCTTTATGACACGCACCATGCCTGCTTTCCCTGCACACGTTGGACACACATTTCTGGCAGGAAGCAGACAGCGTTTCAGCAGCTAACTCATGGATGAGATAGTATCTTGCGGGTGGAAGAGAGGACAAGATGCTCCCAGTGTTTTACAGTGACCTGGGCATACACATTTAAGTTGGAGCTGCTGCGGACACACACACACACACACACACAGACACACACACACACACACACACACACACACACACACACACACACACACACACACACACACACACACACACACACACACACACACACACACACACACACACACGCACACACACGCACACAGACAGGGATCTCATTTAACTCTCGGCTTTGCTTTACTCTCTACCAAAGAAATGTGGTCTGTGGTTCCATGTTCAACATGGGTAAAGGTTTCAATTAAATCTGAGACAGGGAACAATAACCATCCAGCCTCTCCCAGCTGGTCTGGCTGGCTTCCCTCTGCATGCATGGAGGACACCGTGTGGAGGAGAGGAGTTAAGGGGTGGACTTTTGGGATGGGGACAAGTGGGGTTTTGTACTGTAATAGAGAACGCAAAGGGGCTGTTAGGGAGTGGACATTTTAGGGTGGGAGTGGAGTTAGAGTTTCAGAGTTGACATTGAAATAGGTCGAGGGTTAATGGAGGTGATATTTAAAGGTGTCATATAATAAAGGAGTTGACAGTGAATATCATGTAGATGTCTCTACGTTACCAGGACAGTTCTGAGGCCAGAGGAGTTAACGGAATGGACATTGGAGAGAACAAGTAGCCCATTCCCCTCCTGCTCATTTTTCTAGTGTTTCAGGATGAACACAACACACACACACACACACACACACACACACACACACACACACACACACACACACACACACACACACATTCACCCCCCTCTCTGTGTCCTTTCCCTCACTGTCCCCCTTTAGCAGTGAGCTAGAGAGGAAACCCTGGCGAGACACTATAGTGACTAATGCTCCAGTATCTGGCCAGCCAGGCTGCTGATAACACAACCTCCCGCTCCACAGCAGGGCTGCGGGGACCAATATGAACGACTGTGCAGGACCAGACCCAGCCCAGATCAGCTTCAGTCCAGACCCTGGCCACAGAGACACCAGAGAGAGAGAGGGGGAGGGGGAGGCTGGGGAGCTGCATCATCAGAACCCCTCTATCTCCTTCACTCCCATCCTCTAGTCCTGTTAAAGAACTACTTTGTTTTACATTCACATCCGCTACTCCCCTCATGTGTTGTAGACCGTCTCTAGTGTCGGTATGAACACACACTGCAAATAATCTAGACAGTCTCTAGTGTCGGTATGAACACACACTGCAAATAATCTAGACCGTCTCTCGTGTAGGTATGAACACACACTGCATATAATCTAGACAGTCTCTAGTGTCGATATGAACACACACTGCAAATAATCTAGACCGTCTCTCGTGTAGGTATGAACACACACTGCATATAATCTAGACAGTCTCTAGTGTCGATATGAACACACACTGCAAATAATCTAGACCGTCTCTCGTGTAGGTATGAACACACACTGCATATAATCTAGACAGTCTCTAGTGTCGGTATGAACCCACACTCCAAATAATCTAGACAGTCTCTAGTGTTGGTATGAACCCACACTGCAAATAATATAGAGTGTGTTAGCCAAGAGCAGTAGTAGGCTGGTGACGAGAGGCAGATTATTTCTCTCTCTTTCTCCACTTCTCGATCTCCCTTTCTCTCTACATATCTCTATCTCTCACTTTCTCTCTCTCCCTATCTGTCTCTCTCTGCAACCTGTCTCTCTCTTTCTCTCTCTCTCTCCTTCTCCTCTCTCTCTCTCTCCTTCTTCTCTCTCTCTCTCTCTCTCTCTCTCTCTCTCTCACCTTCTCCTCTCTCTCCTTCTCCTCTCTCTCCCCCCAGTGTCTGTTCAGCAGAAGATGTGCCCTTCTCCTCTAACTAGCCTGTAATACTTCAGCCTGTCTGGTTAATGGGGAGATATGAGAGGTGCTATTAGGCTGCTAGGCTAGCGTAATAAGTCATTGATTAGAAGGCCTTGTCACAGCAGCAGCACAGCAGACACCAGGGCTCTAATTGCTATATTAGACGACCTCCTTAACTATCTCGTCAACCATCACACAGCCCAGCGTGTAAACAGGGGGGTGCATGTGTGTGATATTTAATTTAATCTCTGGCTGCCTCTGTTTTATACAATGGCTTTAGCAAGTGGCAATTAGGATAGTGGACTGTGTTGTTGTCTAGCATTTAATGCTGGTTTGAGGAAAAACGTACAACTTTGACCTACCTCTGTGTTGGAGTTAGTTTTTGTGTTGTATCATGATAGGAAGTGGAGATCAGATTGTTTTGAGGAAGTAGTAGTGTGTGTAATAAATAGAGAATCGTCTGATGACAAATCCAACCTGTTAGCAAGCAGGACAAATCCAACCTGTTAGCAAGCAGGACAAATCCAACCTGTTAGCAAGCAGGACAAATCCAACCTGTTAGCAAGCAGGACAAATCCAACCTGTTAGCAAGCAGGACAAATCCAACCTGTTAGCAAGCAGGACAAATCCAACCTGTTAGCAAGCAGGACAAATCCAACCTGTTTAGAAGCAGGACAAATCCAACCTGTTAGCAAGCAGGACAAATCCAACCTGTTAGCAAGCAGGACAAATCCAACCTGTTAGCAAGCAGGACAAATCCAACCTGTTAGCAAGCAGAACAAATCCAACCTGTTAGCAAGCAGGACAAATCCAACCTGTTAACAAGCAGAAAAAAATCCAACCTGTTAGCAAGCAGGACAAATCCAACCTGTTAGCAAGCAGGACAAATCCAACCTGTTAACAAGCAGGACAAATCCAACATGTTAGCAAGCAGAACAAATCCAACCTGTTAGCAAGCAGGACAAATCCAACCTGTTAGCAAGCAGGACAAATCCAACCTATTAGCAAGCAGGACAAATCCAACCTGTTAGCAAGCAGGACAAATCCAACCTATTAGCAAGCAGGACAAATCCAACCTGTTAGCAAGCAGGACAAATCCAACCTGTTAGCAAGCAGGACAAATCCAACCTGTTAACAAGCAGGCCAAATCCAACCTGTTAGCAAGCAGGACAAATCCAACCTGTTAGCAAGCAGAAAAAATCCAACCTGTTAGCAAGCAGGACAAATCCAACCTGTTAGCAAGCAGAACAAATCCAACCTGTTAGCAAGCAGGACAAATCCAACCTGTTAGCAAGCAGGACAAATCCAACCTGTTAGCAAGCAGGACAAATCCAACATGTTAGCAAGCAGAACAAATCCAACCTGTTAGCAAGCAGAACAAATCCAACCTGTTAACAAGCAGAACAAATCCAACCTGTTAGCAAGCAGGACAAATCCAACCTGTTAGCAAGCAGGACAAATCCAACCTGTTAGCAAGCAGGACAAATCCAACCTGTTAGCAAGCAGGACAAATCCAACCTGTTAGCAAGCAGGACAAATCCAACCTGTTTAGAAGCAGGACAAATCCAACCTGTTAGCAAGCAGGACAAATCCAACCTGTTAGCAAGCAGGACAAATCCAACCTGTTAGCAAGCAGGACAAATCCAACCTGTTAGCAAGCAGAACAAATCCAACCTGTTAGCAAGCAGGACAAATCCAACCTGTTAACAAGCAGAAAAAAATCCAACCTGTTAGCAAGCAGGACAAATCCAACCTGTTAGCAAGCAGGACAAATCCAACCTGTTAGCAAGCAGGACAAATCCAACATGTTAGCAAGCAGAACAAATCCAACCTGTTAGCAAGCAGGACAAATCCAACCTGTTAACAAGCAGAACAAATCCAACCTGTTAGCAAGCAGGACAAATCCAACCTGTTAGCAAGCAGGACAAATCCAACCCGTTAGCAAGCAGAACAAATCCAACCCGTTAGCAAGCAGAACAAATCCAAACCGTTAGCAAGCAGGACAAATCCAACCTGTTAGCAAGCAGGACAAATCCAACCTATTAGCAAGCAGGACAAATCCAACCTGTTAGCAAGCAGGACAAATCCAACCTATTAGCAAGCAGGACAAATCCAACCTGTTAGCAAGCAGGACAAATCCAACCTGTTAGCAAGCAGGACAAATCCAACCTGTTAACAAGCAGGCCAAATCCAACCTGTTAGCAAGCAGGACAAATCCAACCTGTTAGCAAGCAGAAAAAATCCAACCTGTTAGCAAGCAGGACAAATCCAACCTGTTAGCAAGCAGGACAAATCCAACCTGTTAACAAGCAGAACAAATCCAACCTGTTAGCAAGCAGGACAAATCCAACCTGTTACCAAGCAGGACAAATCCAACCTGTTAGCAAGCAGGACAAATCCAACCTGTTAGCAAGCAGGACAAATCCAACCTGTTAGCAAGCAGGACAAATCCAACCTGTTAGCAAGCAGGACAAATCCAACATGTTAGCAAGCAGGACAAATCCAACCTGTTAGCAAGCAGGACAAATCCAACCTGTTAACAAGCAGGCCAAATCCAACCTGTTAGCAAGCAGGACAAATCCAACCTGTTAGCAAGCAGAACAAATCCAACCTGTTAGCAAGCAGGACAAATCCAACCTGTTAGCAAGCAGAACAAATCCAACCTGTTAGCAAGCAGGACAAATCCAACCTGTTAGCAAGCAGGACAAATCCAACCTGTTAGCAAGCAGGACAAATCCAACATGTTAGCAAGCAGAACAAATCCAACCTGTTAGCAAGCAGAACAAATCCAACCTGTTAACAAGCAGAACAAATCCAACCTGTTAGCAAGCAGGACAAATCCAACCTGTTACCAAGCAGGACAAATCCAACCTGTTAGCAAGCAGGACAAATCCAACCTGTTAGCAAGCAGGACAAATCCAACCTGTTAGCAAGCAGGACAAATCCAACCTGTTCGCAAGCAGGACAAATCCAACCTGTTAGCAAGCAGGACAAATCAAAATAAACACTTTGGTTCTCATGTCGAGCCCGAAGGGAGACAAACAACAGTAGCAGAAAGCAAAACCGGCACACTCTACAGATTAGCTACATGGTTGAAACCAGAGAGGGTACCTGATTTATGCTACACCTGCGATAGACAACCAGTTTGACACACTAAAGGTGTAATCCCCGTTCCCACCTTGCCAAAAACTAAACGATGTCCCTGTCTGCCCAGATGCCAACCTACTGGGCGGATGTGGTGGGATGTAGTGTAATTTGATGGTTAATCTGGGATTAGCTCGTGTTCACTTTGATACCTCCCTCCTGCTAATCTGGTTTAAAACACCTAGAGTTTTTAATCCTATTACGGTCACGGTCATGTTACAGTGGAGTGGCACTTTATACTTGACGTACTGCAGTGAAATGACATGGCTAACACCGTGTGGCATGAGGGATTACATGTAGACATGGTCACAGCATGTATGTCATTCTGTTTGATATTGAGTCCTATCAAACGTTGACTGCTTGTATTACAGTACTGAACAGGTACAATACACTAGCAGAGGTTAGAATGTTACTTGTATGTATAAGTGTGTCCTTTGCCATGTGCAGTGATGGTGTGAACACTGGTTCCTGTGATTGTGTTATTGCAGTCCCTCAGTGATGGTATGAACTCTGGTTCCTGTGTTACTGCTGTCCCTCAGTGATGGTATGAACTCTGGTTCCTGTGATTGTGTTACTGCTGTCCCTCAGTGATGGTGTGAACACTGGTTCCTGTGATTGTGTTACTGCTGTCCCCCAGTGATGGTATGAACACTGGTTCCTGTGATTGTGTTATTGCTGTCCTTCAGTGATGGTGTGAACACTGGTTCCTGTGATTGTGTTACTGCTGTCCCTCAGTGATGGTATGAACACTGGTTCCTGTGATTGTGTTACTGCTGTCCCTCAGTGATGGTACGAACACTGGTTCCTGTGATTGTGTTACTGCTGTCCCTCAGTGATGGTATGAACACTGGTTCCTGTGATTGTGTTACTGCTGTCCCTCAGTGTTGGTGTGAACACTGGTTCCTGTGATTGTGTTACTGCTGTCCCTCAGTGATGGTATGAACACTGGTTCCTGTGATTGTGTTACTGCTGTCCCTCAGTGATGGTATGAACACTGGTTCCTGTGATTGTGTTACTGCTGTCCATCAGTGATGGTATGAACACTGGTTCCTGTAATTGTGTTACTGCTGTCCTTCAGTGATGGTATGAACACTGGTTCCTGTGATTGTGTTACTGCTGTCCCTCAGTGATGGTGTGAACACTGGTTCCTGTGATTGTGTTACTGCTGTCCCTCAGTGTTGGTGTGAACACTGGTTCCTGTGATTGTGTTACTGCTGTCCCTCAGTGTTGGTGTGAACACTGGTTCCTGTGATTGTGTTACTGCTGTCCCTCAGTGTTGGTATGAACACTGGTTCCTGTAATTGTGTTACTGCTGTCCCTCAGTGTTGGTGTGAACACTGGTTCCTGTGATTGTGTTACTGCTGTCCCTCAGTGATGGTGTGAACACTGGTTCCTGTGATTGTGTTATTGCAGTCCCTCAGTGATGGTATGAACTCTGGTTCCTGTGTTACTGCTGTCCCTCAGTGATGGTATGAACTCTGGTTCCTGTGATTGTGTTACTGCTGTCCCTCAGTGATGGTGTGAACACTGGTTCCTGTGATTGTGTTACTGCTGTCCCTCAGTGATGGTGTGAACACTGGTTCCTGTGATTGTGTTACTGCTGTCCCTCAGTGTTGGTGTGAACACTGGTTCCTGTGATTGTGTTACTGCTGTCCCTCAGTGATGGTGTGAACACTGGTTCCTGTGATTGTGTTACTGCTGTCCCTCAGTGATGGTGTGAACACTGGTTCCTGTGATTGTGTTACTGCTGTCCCTCAGTGTTGGTGTGAACACTGGTTCCTGTGATTGTGTTACTGCTGTCCCTCAGTGTTGGTGTGAACACTGGTTCCTGTGATTGTGTTACTGCTGTCCCTCAGTGATGGTGTGAACACTGGTTCCTGTGATTGTGTTACTGCTGTCCCTCAGTGATGTGTAACTGCTGATGGGTCCTTGTGAAATATGGGTCATCTGCATCATGGACTACGACCTACGACCCTGTGTGTGTGTGTGTGTGTGTCACGTCACTGTCACACTGCCAGTCACAGGCGATAAATCAGCTGCAGTGAGATAAGATAGTGTGTGTGGTAAATCGGTGAACTTCCTAAAGTAATTCTGGGAAATGACTGTAGTGTAAGAGGTGTGTGTCACGATGTGTGCTGAGAGTCGGGTAGCAAGTTTAGGGATTGAGTGTTTTAATAAATAAACACAACGTAATACAAAATAAAAAAGACGGACAACGCACAGACATGACACAGGAACAGAAACAATAACGCCTGGGGAAGGAACCAAAGGAGTGACATTCAGGGAAGGTAATCATGGAGGTGATGGAGTCCAGGTGCGCCTAACGATGGTGACAGGTGTGCTGTATAACGAGCAGCCTGGTGACCTAGAGGCCGGAGAGGTTGATGTAACGTTAGAAGAGATCTTCACCTTTTGGTTTTGTGATGACTCTCTCTGTGCAGAGAAGAGCGGCAGACTTGTTCTGAAGTGGGGCTAAGGACGCACATACTTTATCCACACGTACCCATGTACTGTATGCACACACACGTGATGACAAAGAACCTTGGACATAATTGTGATTTTCCTGTCAAAATAAAGAGGCCGCAATCATATCCATCATCTACTATAATACACATCACTCCCTTTTACAAGCGTGGTTGAATGTTTTCCTCTGTCATTTGTGTGATTACAGAAGATTTTACAGCCTTTAGCAGTCTAACACAGAAACACAGACTTTAGACATTTGGGATTGGCTCCACATCCTTTTCACCAAACGTGAAACATACAATCCGCATGCTGTTGAATCAGTGCTATTTCTACCAAGTGATTTATTTATGTTATCAACACCTCAGGCTCCATTCGGTCTGTGATTCAGGATTGTGAGTCGATGGCTACAGAAATATTGGAAGGAAAAATGTTAGCGCTGACTTCATGTTAGAATGAAACTCTTCCTGGAAATGACTTCCATAGCAGCGTCTCGCTACGCTAATACACTACAACCACAAATATTCCCCCTCTCCTTTAAGCAATTTGTCTTTGAAGACCGAGAGAGTTTTCAATGTAATTATTATAATTTATCAATTTCATCTTTTAACATAACAATGGACTGATAAGGCAAGGGGTGCCAACATTGTTTAATATAAAGTTTGGGCTTTTGGGGATTCCCCCCTTTTCCCCTCTCTCCCTCGTTCCTAGTACAGAGTCCTCTATGCCTTCCAGAATTCGTGTCAATGAGAAATGTGTGGCTTGGAGCTGTGTACATTTGGAAGCCTCTACCACAGTCGTTTTTCTAAATCCTTGTTCATGGTGGATATTGTTGGTATTTAACGTGGTTACACAGACCCCACAGAAGAATGGTGTGAGGCAGACCATATGCCAACTATGTTTAGCTGTCAAATCTTACATTTCCATCAGTGAAATCCACACTATAAACCTCCACCATAGAGGTGTGAATTAGCCTAGCATTTAGAGCAACTTCCTGTAAAACAGACCTCTTCTTCCTGTAAAACAGACCTCTTCTTCCTGTAAAACGGACGTCTCGACCTGTAGACTTTGAAGCACTTCTGATTGACAGACCAGTGCTTCAGATTCTGGTGGACTGAGTTGGACTCTCCTGAGCTGTCTAGACACTTGACCTCTAACTGCTAAAAGCTTTTAGGGGTCAGCTCCAGTTCAGCCTCTACTATTGATTAATGGTGACTTAGTCAAAACAAGTGAGATATTCAATGAGGAGAAAAGTAAAGTGTTTCTGTCAGCTCAGGTGGGGTCAGGTTATGAATTAATTAAATAATTCATATTAGATAATACAAAGGGTATTGTGGGAAATCTGGTCATAGTGAATTCGTCAGAAGGCTTTTAACAGGGACTGACAGGGGAAATTAGTACTACAATTGTAATATTAAAATGTAATTGAATAAACAAATTGTACTGTGCTGAAACAATTCAAAGCTATTGCAGTACATAAATCTCCTTGAGAAATGAGCTCTCTGTGTGACTGTGTGTTGATGTGTTACTGGTGTACATCTGTTACGGTGTCTATCTGTGAAACCCTTCAGTTCTGTTTGTGTGACTGCTTGATTGATGAGTGCTCTGTAGCCTGAGCTCTGTCCTCTCCCTGCTCCCTCCCTCCCTCCCTCCCTCCCTCCCTCCCTCCCTCCCTCCCTCCATCTCTCTCTGTCTGTATGATCAGTTGATTGACATGGCCTTCCTCTCTCCCTCTCCCCCTACGTCTCTACAGGCCATTCGCTGCACTCTGGTGAACTGCACCTGTGAGTGTTTCCAGCCAGGAAAGATCCACCTGCGTACATGTGACCAGTGCAAGCACGGCTGGGTGGCTCACGGTAAGAGACGGCCATTTTGAATTCTGCCGACCTACTAACCAGGGTGATGGGAGTCACTGTGTCCAAGATTATCTGTACAGTAGTTGTAATATGACATATTATTACATTTTTTTACAAGAAGATCGTGTGGTATGGTAGGAAATCATTTTAACAATAGTGTATAACTGCAATAGTTTGTCATATTAGTCTGTCTCCCTCTCTTTTCTCTCTCTCTCTGCCTCTTTAGTCCTGTGAAGTTATATGCTCTCATAAACCTGCCTCTTTAGCCAGAGGAGAGAGGTCCTGACACACACAGCTGTACTCTCCTTATACAGGGTCACTAAAGAGATCAGTATAATATGCAGTGCCTACATCTTGTATATAGGGCTGTGTTATCCCCTCGTAGATTCTACAGGTAACAGGTTCATATAAACGCTTAAAAGGGAAGATTCAATACATTTTTACCACATCAAAGATTTGATAAATATGTTTATTTGATTTTTTTGTTACCATAGAGAGATACCGTTCAACTTTAGTGTTTGTCCTGTGTATGTCTTTTATTTAAAAACGTTATGTCTTTTATTTAAATACTTTGTGTATTTTATTTAAAACGTTATGTATTTTATTTAAATACTTTGTGTATTTCATTTAAAAACTGTGTGTATTTTATTTAAATACTTTATATATATTTTATAAAAAAAATGTAAGTGTTTTGGGTCAAAGTCATTCCTGTACCTACTACCTTAGAACAATATCCACGAGAGAGACAACATCATGACTTGTTCAGGGGGGAAAAGGGACATGGAGCGAAAGAAAGAAAGAAGATGGAAAGCATAGAAAGGAGGGAACAGAGGGGAAAATAAGATAAAAGAAAACACCTGTTTGGCCCAAGCGTAGAGAGGGCCTTCAGCGATCAGCACAGGACCCCATTGAATATTTTTAATCTCCTTCTCTGAACTGTCAGAGGGCCCTTCTCCCCTTCGCTCTCCCCACGTTTCATTTCATCTCGGCATTGGCAGCCACTCTGACAAGCAGTTCTTCATTTTTTATGATGTTCGTGTCTCGCAGAGTGTGTTGTCAGGCAAAGCCCTCGTCAGCGGAAAGGCTGTCCTGGGATCAGAGGAGACAAAACCAGGTGTCATACAGACAGGCGAAGAGAGAAGAGGGGAGGGAGGAGTGGGAGGAAGGGAGGGATGGGGGAAAAAGGAGTGAAAGAGAGGGGGATGGAGAGAAAAGCAGGTGAGTGAGGGTAAGGTGGAAAGGTGGTGATGGGAGAGAGGTGGTGACGTGAGATACGGTAGAGGGGAAGAGACAGGGTAGAGGGGAAGAGACAGGGTAGAGGGGAAGAGATACGGTAGGGGGAAGAGACAGGGTAGAGGGGAAGAGACAGGGTAGAGGGGAAGAGACAGGGTAGAGGGGAAGAGACAGGGTAGAGGGGAAGAGACCGGGTAGAGGGGAAGATAAATGCATGCTTACTTACAGTGAAATGCTTACTATTTACAGTGAAATGCTTACTATTTACAGTGAAATGCTTACTTACAGTGAAATGTTTACTATTTACAGTGAAATGCTTACTATTTACAGTGAAATGCTTACTATTTACAGTGAAATGCTTACTATTTACAGTGAAATGCTTACTTACAGTGAAATGCTTACTATTTACAGTGAAATGCTTACTTACAGTGAAATGCTTACTTACAGTGAAATGCTTACTATTTACAGTGAAATGCTTACTTACTTAGTGAAATCCATACTTACAGTGAAATGTTTCCATGCTAACAGTGAAATACTTCCATACTAACAGTGAAATACTTCCATACTAACAGTGAAATACTTCCATAGTAACAGTGAAATACTTCCATACTAACAGTGAAATACTTCCATAGTAACAGTGAAATACTTCCATAGTAACAGTGAAATGCTTACTTACTTAGTGAAATCCATACTTACAGTGAAATGTTTCCATGCTAACAGTGAAATACTTCCATACTAACAGTGAAATACTTCCATAGTAACAGTGAAATACTTCCATAGTAACAGTGAAATCCATACTTACAGTGAAATGTTTCCATACTAACAGTGAAATGTTTCCATGCTAACAGTGAAATACTTCCATAGTAACAGTGAAATACTTCCATAGTAACAGTGAAATACTTCCATATTAACAGTGAAATCCATACTTACAGTGAAATGTTTCCATACTAACAGTGAAATGTTTCCATGCTAACAGTGAAATACTTCCATACTAACAGTGAAATACTTCCATAGTAACAGTGAAATCCATACTTACAGTGAAATGTTTCCATACTAACAGTGAAATGTTTCCATGCTAACAGTGAAATACTTCCATACTAACAGTGAAATACTTCCATAGTAACAGTGAAATACTTCCATAGTAACAGTGAAATACTTCCATAGTAACAGTGAAATCCATACTTACAGTGAAATGTTTCCATAGTAACAGTGAAATGTTTCCATGCTAACAGTGAAATACTTCCATAGTAACAGTGAAATCCATACTTACAGTGAAATGTTTCCATACTAACAGTGAAATGCTTCCATACTAACAGTGAAATGTTTCCATGCTAACAGTGAAATACTTCCATAGTAACAGTGAAATACTTCCATAGTAACAGTGAAATACTTCCATATTAACAGTGAAATCCATACTTACAGTGAAATGTTTCCATACTAACAGTGAAATGTTTCCATGCTAACAGTGAAATACTTCCATACTAACAGTGAAATACTTCCATAGTAACAGTGAAATCCATACTTACAGTGAAATGTTTCCATACTAACAGTGAAATGTTTCCATGCTAACAGTGAAATGTTTCCATGCTAACAGTGAAATACTTCCATACTAACAGTGAAATACTTCCATAGTAACAGTGAAATACTTCCATAGTAACAGTGAAATCCATACTTACAGTGAAATGTTTCCATAGTAACAGTGAAATGTTTCCATGCTAACAGTGAAATACTTCCATAGTAACAGTGAAATCCATACTTACAGTGAAATGTTTCCATACTAACAGTGAAATGCTTCCATACTAACAGTGAAATGCTTTCATACTAACAGTGAAATGCTTCCATACTAACAGTGAAATGCTTCCATACTAACAGTGAAATGCTTCCATAGTAACAGTGAAATGTTTCCATACTAACAGTGAAATGCTTTCATACTAACAGTGAAATGTTTCCATACTAACAGTGAAATGCTTTCATACTAACAGTGAAATGCTTTCATACTAACAGTGAAATGCTTCCATACTAACAGTGAAATGCTTCCATAGTAACAGTGAAATGCTTCCATAGTAACAGTGAAATGTTTCCATACTAACAGTGAAATGCTTCCACACTATCAGTGAAATGCTTCCATACTATCAGTGAAATGCTTCCATACTAACAGTGAAATGCTTCCATAGTAACAGTGAAATGCTTCCATAGTAACAGTGAAATGCTTCCACACAATCAATGAAATGCTTCCACACTATCAGTGAAATGCTTCCATAGTAACAGTGAAATGCTTCCACACTAACAGTGAAATGTTTCCACACTAACAGTGAAATGCTTCCATACTATCAGTGAAATGCTTCCATAGTAACAGTGAAATGCGTCCACACTATCAGTGAAATGCTTCCATAGTAACAGTGAAATGCGTCCACACTATCAGTGAAATGCTTCCATACTATCAGTGAAATGCTTCCACACTAACAGTGAAATGTTTCCACACTAACAGTGAAATGTTTCCATAGTAACAGTGAAATGCTTCCATACTATCAGTGAAATGCTTCCACACTAACAGTGAAATGTTTCCATAGTAACAGTGAAATGCTTCCACACTAACAGTGAAATGCTTCCATACTTACTTAATAAAGTGAGGTTGAAAAGGAGAGACACAGACAGAGGGAGATGGGGCACTTTGAGGGAGGGAGAGATGGAGAGAGAGACACTGTAGGTGCAAATCGAGATTGAAAGAGAGAGATGAAAAGAGGAGAGGCGGATAGGAGAGAGACAGAGACTACATAGAGGAAGGCAGTCAGTTACATTTGATCTCATAGATGTGTTGTTATCTCCCTGGTCTGTTACCTCCCAGAGAAGCCTGGAGACAGGGGGAAACGTGATAGTCATTACCTGGTGAGGCTGGCAGGGTCTGTGTTTAGGCACCTGCATGTGTGTGTACCTGCAGAGTATATGCAAGAGGGTTTCAGGACGGGATTCAAAGTTAACCATAAAAAAATAGAACCAACACACATTTTCTTAACCAAAACGGCTGTTTTTCATTGACTAATGAACTGTCATTGAATTAGTATGTCCTGTATGTATGTTGAAGCCTACTCATGTTGATGTGTCCTTGTCCCCTCATCCCAGCGCTGGACAAGCTGAGCACGCAGCACCTGTACCACCCCACCCAGGTGGAGATAGTTCAGTCCAACGTGGTGTTTGACATCAGCAGCCTGATGCTGTACGGGACCCAGGCGGTGCCGGTCAGACTGAAGATCCTGCTGGACCGTCTGTTTAGTGTTCTGAAGCAGGAGGAGGTGCTCCACATACTGCACGGCCTGGGCTGGACCCTGAGGGACTATGTCAGGGGTTACATACTGCAGGTAGGCTCTGATACAGACGTGTGTTACTAGAACCGTACTAGCTAAACACACAGGAACACATAATAGACATTCACAGTGTAATATTTAAACAAGAAGGCCCGAGGAGGTGTGGTATATGGCCGATATACCACGGCTAAGGGCTGTTCTTAGAGATATACCACAGCCCTTAGCCGTGGTATATTGGCCATATATCACAAACCCCCGAGGTGCCTTATTGCTATTATAAACTGGTTACCAACTTAATTAGAGCAGGAAAAATACATGTTTTTCATACCCGTGGTATACGGTCTGATATACCATGGCTGTCAGCCAATCAGCATTCAGGGCTCGAACCACCCAGTTTATAATCAAATATATACACACTTACAAACTGATCACTGAATATGAATACACATGGATCACGTAACATATTTTAGATGTGAATATGCACTGTAATCATCCCAGATGTGAGTGTGTGTGATTCTCTTGGATGTTTAACAAGTCCACTTATTCAGACTCATTGCAGCCTCTATATATGTCACCAAGTGGGCACCGCAAATCACTCTCAACATCGCAGTACTTTTCCAAAGGCAATCTATCAAAGAAACAGTAGCAACAATTGAACGTGTTTAAAGAGCTATCGCTCAATATTTCTCTAATTTTCCTCTTTGTTTCCAACAACTTCCGTCAACAGTGTCCCTCTACAACAACGAAAAACAGAATGAAAAATAGAATAGAAAAATGTCACGCCAGCAGACTATAAAACCACCATTGTACTTACCCCTCCCTCCCTCCCATATAATTGCAGTCAGACACATTTCTTAATCAAAGGTAGAGGTTTCGGTCTCTCAAAACCCAAACCAAAGTGTTCCTGAATGAATTAGTTAAGAACGAGGGAACATGTGCTTGTGGTTAGGGTGTTCGGTGGTGTGTGTGTTGTCCAAAGCCAATAGCAGCGTTGTGGCGGCGAGGCAGACAAGGTACCGTGGCTGGGGCTTGTGTTCCACAAAGGAGTGTGGGTAAGTGGAACAGCATGGCTGGAGAGAAAGGAGAGATGGAGGGAGGAGAGGGCAGTTTTGAGGCCTTGTATTTTTGAAACAGCTTCTGTGAGTAAACTGCTCGCAGACTTGTCGAACACACAGAACAATACGCACACAATGGAGATACACACACAAACAAACAGATCCATGCATTCTTACAGGCTTTAGGTTGAGTTGCTGGATTTATTAGACTCAATATACCCAGGGATTTGATTTTGCGTTGTTTAAAAAATCCATCAAATCATTGTTTTATCTATCTAGTTGTATCTTTTTTCTTTTAATATAATTCAATTTTCAATTATTTTGCACTCTGACAAAAAATAACATATTCGTCTTCCAATCCTCGTCCAACCCGTATAGTCTTAGACTGTGAGAAAGACCTCGCCATTGGCTGTCCAAACGTTCCAACTCAGTGTGGTTGGATCAGCTGGTTCTAATAGACTGTCTATCTAACTATCGTTGTTCAAACCACCCAGCCCAGACTAGTCACTAATCCCCCCTCCAGATCTCTTCAAAAAGGCCTTCAAAGGTTTCGCTCCGCAGCCCAAATTGTCAGTCACTTAAGGACAGTGAGCAGTCGTTGTAGCCTATTAGCCTGTAAGTAGCTATGAAATTCAATCATCTCCCAGCCTCAGGGCAGCCACGTTATGTCTGTGGTGCGTTTATTCTCTCTACCTCTCTCTGTCTCTCTCTCTCTCTCTCTCTGTCTCTCTCAGGGCAGCCACGTTATGTCTGTGGTGCGTTTATTCTCTCTACCTCTCTCTCTCTCTCTCTCTCTCTCTCTGTCTCTCTCTCTCTCTCTCTCTCTCTGTCTCCCTCTTATCTCTCTCTGTCTCTCTCTGTCTCTCTCTCTCTCTCTCTCTGTCTCTCTCAGGGCAGCCACGTTATGTCTGTGGTGCGTTTATTCTCTCTACCTCTCTCTGTCTCTCTCTCTCTCTCTCTCTCTCTCTCTGTCTCTCTCAGGGCAGCCACGTTATGTCTGTGGTGCATTTATTCTCTCTACCTCTCTCTCTGTCTCTGTCTGTCTGTCTGTCTCTCTCTCTCCCAGGGCAGCCACGTTATGTCTGTGGTGGGTTTATTCTCTCTACAATGCTCCATGGTAGATCCAAGGGAGGAGAGTTATGGGAGATACTGATGGGATTTAAAAACATGTCTTCCTGTATTTAGCTAATGATGTAATAGAATGAAATACAATATGAATCTGAAAGGGATTATCAGTGTGTGAACCCATTGAATTGAGAAGGACATTTGATGTTACATTTCATTCAGGGTTTTGATCATTTTAGTCAGTTGATTGATACAGACATGTCAATACTCAGAACCTTTTTCTGCCTTTATTGTCCTGTGAAGTAAATGACATGATCCTTGACATCTGATCATAGGATAGAAAACCCCTCCATGTTCTCTCTCTCTCTCTCTCTCTCTCTGGCTTTTCACTCAATCATCCTCCTTTCACTCCCACGACACTGAAGTCAACACCCAGATCATGATCTGTTGTACGTGTGTGTGTGTGTGTGTGTGTGTGTGTGTGTGTGTGTGTGTGTGTGTGTGTGTGCCCGTGCGTGCATGCGTCAGAGAATGGCTCTGAGTGACAAACCCTACACACACGTCAGGAAATCGTCAACGCGCACACAGTACAATCCAACTAATAACCCCCCCCCTTACCTCTCACACAACATCTCTTTCCTCCCTCCATCTCTTCCCCGCTTTTATTTGACTCTTTTGGCCTGTTTAGAGTTATTTATCCCTCTCTTTCATTTAGAAAAGACAGGCTTTGGGAGAAGGGAAGCAGTGTGTGTGTTGTGTTGTCCTGACCAGTGTGTTGTGTTGTCCTGACCAGTGTGTGTGTTGTCATGACCAGTGTGTGTGTTGTCATTACCAGCATGTGTGTTGTCCTGACCAGTGTGTGTGTTGTCATTACCAGCATGTGTGTTGTTCTGACCAGTGTGTTGTGTTGTCCTGACCAGCGTGTTGTGTTGTCCTGACCAGTGTGTTGTGTTGTGTTGTCCTGACCAGTGTGTGTGTTGTCCTGACCAGTGTGTGTGTTGTCCTGACCAGTGTGTGTGTTGTCCTGACCAGTGTGTGTATTGTTCTGACCAGTGTGTTGTGTTGTCCTGACCAGTGTGTTGTGTTGTCCTGACCAGTGTGTGTGTTGTCCTGACCAGTGTGTGTGTTGTCCTGACCAGTGTGTGTGTGTGTTGTGTTGTCCTGACCAGCGTGTTGTGTTGTCCTGACCAGCGTGTTGTGTTGTCCTGACCAGTGTGTGTGTTGTCCTGACCAGCGTGTTGTGTTGTCCTGACCAGTGTGTTGTGTTGTGTTGTGTTGTCCTGACCAGTGTGTTGTGTTGTCCTGACCAGTGTGTGTGTTGTCCTGACCAGTGTGTGTGTTGTCCTGACCAGTGTGTGTGTTGTCCTGACCAGTGTGTGTGTTGTCCTGACCAGTGTGTGTGTTGTCCTGACCAGTGTGTTGTGTTGTCCTGACCAGTGTGTTGTGTTGTCCTGACCAGTGTGTGTGTTGTCATGACCAGTGTGTGTGTTGTCATTACCAGCATGTGTGTTGTCCTGACCAGTGTGTGTGTTGTCATTACCAGCATGTGTGTTGTCCTGACCAGTGTGTGTGTTGTCATTACCAGTGTGTGTGTGGTCCTGCCCAGTGTGTGTGTTGTCATTACCAGCACGTGTGTTGTCCTGACCAGTGTGTGTGTGTTGTCATGACCAGTGTGTGTGTTGTCATGACCAGCGTGTGTGTTGTCCTGACCATTGTGTGTGTTGTCCTGACCAGTGTGTCTGTTGTCATGACCAGTGTGTGTGTTGTCATGACCAGTGTGTGTTGTCATGACCAGTGTGTGCAGCAGGGTGTTGTGTGTGTGTCAGTGCTGCACCATAGAGCCCAAGACACTGAGCTGACAGAATACACCTCAGGCCCTCTGATCCCTCACACTCACACCATGTATTATTTCACACCCACACAGACAGGAACACACCCACACAGACAGGAACACACCCACCATGTATTAATTGACAGTCACACAGACAGGTACAAACACACCATCTTTCTCTGCTCGTCTGCCCGTGTCTAAGTTACAGTATGTTGTGTCAGCACCACAGACGTTATGTCTGTGGTGCGTTTATTCTCTCTCTCTCTCTCTCTCTCTCTCCTCTCTCTCCTCTCTCTCTCCTCTCTCTCTCTCTCTCTCTCTCTCTCTCCCTCTCTCTCTCCCTCTCTCTCTCCTCTCTCTCCCCTCTCCCCCTCTCTCTCCCCTCCCTCTTTCTCTCTCTCTCCCTCCCTCTTTCTCTCTCTCCCCCTCCCTCTTTCTCTCTCTCCCCCTCTCCCTCTCTCTCTCCCTCTCTCTCTCCCCTCTCTCTCTCTCCCTCTCTCTCCCCTCTCTCTCCCCTCTCTCTCCCTCTCTCTCCCCCTCTCTCTCCCCTCCCTCTTTCTCTCTCTCTCCCCTCCCTCTTTCTCTCTCTCCCCCTCCCTCTTTCTCTCTCTCTCCCCCTCCCTCTCTCTCTCTCCCCCTTCCTCTCTCGTGTGTGTGTGTGTGTGTGTGATCCAGTGCCAGTGGCACCGTGTAATGTCTGACTGCAGGGGATACAACATGTTGAAAGTCCCAGCCAGTCTTCTGAATATATGAATAATGTTCTCTCCATCCCTCCACTCTCTTCACCTGTCTCCACGGTAACACCACTGTCACCCGTAATCACTGTCCGCCCCGATCCCCGGCCGATTGGGCCCTGCCGCCTGTCACTCACACACACACAGGAACACATCCACAGGCACAGAGACGACACACACAGTCCTTTGTCAGCACCCGCACTGCTGTGATCTCAGGACCGTGAAGAGAGTGAGGGCTTTTTCTCCACTTTCTCTGTTATTTTCTCTCATTCTATCTCCCCTCTCTGTTCATCTGTTTGGGTTGGAATGCTGCAACATAAAGCTGAAGGCTTTGCCCTTAACTTAACACTGTGTTACCAGACACCAGGTGTAGCTAACCTGTGTGTACTTTAGTGTTTGAGCATATGTGTGTGTGTTCTGTCCCTACATACCTAGTTATGTGTGTGTGTTTCATAGTACGGAGCAGAGCAGGATTCGAGTGGTGCATCACATAGGTTCATCTGGTTCTACCTTCTCAATTTAGGTTGTTTCCCAACGCCACGCACCTCTCCTTCCCAGCACACAGATTACTGAGCTGATACACCACGACATGCCTTCCAGACACCAAGATAATCAACCTCCTGTCAATTTATTTTGTAGAGTAAAGATGACTGTTATCATGGTTATTGTCATGATTATCAACATCAGTACTATCATAATTATCATCATTGTTTTCCTCATCAGTAAGGATATTTGCACATTTGTCATAATTTGATTTTTCCCATCATTCAATTTCCTTCTTTTGTAATCCTACAATTATGATTCTATGAGATATTAATTAATTATCCCAGCAGCAAAGACAAATTCTACTCTCCATCTCAATGCATTATGCTAGGTCACGTACAGCATAAGAAGGGTAAATATATTATTGAGGCGTGACTAAATATGCGTACACTTCGCAATTTACCATTGTAATAGACTGTTTAAGCAGGAGGAAATGAATCGATAGCATAAAAAGCTCAATAGGTCGTCAAGTGGTTGGAATTGTGATTTGCGAAGTGAGGGGAATTATAAATAACATCAATAACCATTAAAATGAATGATTGTTTTTTCTTTCTCTCCGTCCTTCTCTCTCTTCCTCTCCCTCCCTCTTCCTCTCCCTCCTTCTCTCTCTTCTTCCTCTCCCTCCCTCTTCCTCTCCCTCCTTCTCTCCCTCTCTCCCTCTTCCTCTTCCCTCTCCTCTCCCTCTTCCTCTCCCTCCTTCTCTCCCTCTCCCTCCCTCTTCCTCTCCCTCCCTCTTCCTCTCTCTCTCTCTCTCTCCTAAGGACCTTTGCATGATCTGATCTTCACATTACAGTTAGACACATGCGCACACACGCACGCACGCACGCATGCACACGCACACACACACACACACACACACACACATAATCAGCAATTATGAACCATTAGCAAACATAATTATATATCGCTATAACCTCTACAGCTGATTCACTCTTAACAATAGCATAGTTAACAATGCACACACGTGAACACACACACACATTGCATCTATAGCAATAAGCTAATGAGGCCTAACGCACTGTACTTCTCCTCTCAGTAAACACATTCTTATAGCCACCGTAGGGATACAATCGCTCCCCGTGATCTCATTTTGAACTGTTTTAATTTCAAAAAGTGCTTTAATGACCTTCGCAGTGGTCCTCGCCACTCCACGGCTGTAGTGCAGTAAAATATTCCATTAGGAAAGTGTACTGAAAAACCCAGCGGGATCATTACAGACCCAAACCCACACTTCTCTTGCTAGTGCTAGATTTTCAGAAAATAAAAGAAACAAAATGGTTGTTTAGTGGAAACTGTATTGTCTTGCTGACCTTTTCATGTTCCTGTTGCTTTTATCGGTGGTTATTCTCACCATTACATGTCATCATCAGATCACCAGATCACATCCCCTAGCCAGACGTACCAGATCACATCCCCTATGTACCAGATCACATCCCTAGCCAGACGTGTACCAGATCATAGCCAGACATGTACCAGATCACATCCATCTAGCCAGACATGTACCAGATCACATCCCCTCCAGACGTGTATCCAGATCACATCCCCTAGCCAGACGTGTACCAGATCACATCCCCATCCCCTAGCCAGGCGTGTACCAGATCACATCCCTAGCCAGACGTGTACCAGATCACATCCAGATCACATCCCTAGCCAGACGTGTACCAGATCACATCCCCTAGCCAGACGTGTACCAGATCACATCCCCTAGCCAGACATGTACCAGATCACATCCATCTAGCCAGATGTGTACCAGATCACATCCCCTAGCCAGACATGTACCAGATCACATCCCCTAGCCAGACGTGTACCAGATCACATCCCCTAGCCAGACGTGTACCAGATCACATCCCCTAGCCAGACATGTACCAGATCACATCCCCTAGCCAGATGTGTACCAGATCACATCCCCTAGCCAGACATGTACCAGATCACATCCCCTAGCCAGACGTGTACCAGATCACATCCATCTAGCCAGACGTGTACCAGATCACATCCCCTAGCCAGACGTGTACCAGATCACATCCCCTAGCCAGACGTGTACCAGATCACATCCCCTAGCCAGACGTGTACCAGATCACATCCCCTAGCCAGACGTGTACCAGATCACATCCATCTAGCCAGACATGTACCAGATCACATCCCCTAGCCAGACATAGCCAGACATGTACCAGATCACATCCCCTAGCCAGACATCAGATCATCCCTAGCCAGACGTGTACCAGATCACATCCCCTAGCCAGACGTGTACCAGATCACATCCCTAGCCAGACGTGTACCAGATCACATCCATCTAGCCAGACGTGTAGATCACATCCCCTAGCCAGACGTGTACCAGATCACATCCCCAGCCAGACGTGTACCAGATCACATCCCTAGCCAGACGTGTACCAGATCACATCCCTAGCCAGACATGTACCAGATCACATCCCCTAGCCAGACGTGTACCAGATCACATCCCCTAGCCAGACGTACCAGATCACATCCCTAGCCAGACGTGTACCAGATCACATCCCCTAGATCAGATCATCCCCTAGCCAGACGTGTACCAGATCACATCCCCATCCATCTAGCCAGACATGTACCAGATCACATCCATCTAGCCAGACATGTACCAGATCACATCCCCTAGCCAGACGTGTACCAGATCACATCCCCTAGCCAGACGTGTACCAGATCACATCCATCTAGCCAGACATGTACCAGATCACATCTCCTAGCCAGACGTGTACCAGATCACATCCTCTAGCCAGACATGTACCAGATCACATCCATCTAGCCAGACATGTACCAGATCACATCCATCTAGCCAGACATGTACCAGATCACATCCCCTAGCCAGACGTGTACCAGATCACATCCCCTAGCCAGACGTGTACCAGATCACATCCCCTAGCCAGACATGTACCAGATCACATCTCCTAGCCAGACATGTACCAGATCACATTCCCTAGCCAGACATGTACCAGATCACATCTCCTAGCCAGACATGTACCAGATCACATCCCCTAGCCAGACATGTACCAGATCACATTCCCTAGCCAGACATGTACCAGATCACATCTCCTAGCCAGACATGTACCAGATCATGTTTCTCTCATTCATTCAATATACAATATGATAACATTCCATCACTACTGTGATGGCATTTGTCTCAACAATCTCATTCACTTGTATCATCCAGTATTTATTTGGGTACATTTAGTCATCATGGTAATCCCTACTGAACATATTCATCGCAACATATAGAAGATCTGTTTCCCTTATGAACATATGCGTGTGTTCCTCAGAGAGCTCCTCATGGCTACCTCAGTGTATCTGGCTGTGAACTATGCTGGCTGTATAGTAGGTCTGTCTCCCCTGACAGCGCTGACTGATCATCACACCTCTGTTCTCCTCTCTTTTGTTCTGATCTCAACCCAAAGACTTATCAGCAAACATCCACATGAACCACACACACAACATACACACACACGCTAGGCTTTTGAGGACAACTCCTCTCAACTCCTCTCCTCAGAAACTGTGATTAACTCGGCTCCCCCCACACCCTGACTACATACATGCCAAACCTCCCATACACCGCCCCCCATCCAAGCCCAATCCAAAGCAATGTGTGAAAAATCACGACTGCCAGTCGTCGGGGGCCCTATCTCCCTTTCTATCTCTCTCTCCCTCTCGCTCTCTCTCTTTCCTCTCCCTGTCCCCCCTTTGCCAGGTCCTTGGCTCAACCCCTCAGTCTCTCCATCCATCTCTCCCTCGTATGGTTCCAGAGCCAGAGAAGGCCCTGTTAGTTGGCCCGCACCCCCCAGCACCAATGGAGACCAGATGCCTTTGGTTCTCTCTCCGCCTGTCACCGCTCCGCTCCGTCCCGACAGATGGAATTCCTATCAGTCTGGCCCTCTCTGTCTCTCTTTCTCTCTCTCTCTCTGTCTCTCTCTCTCTGTCTCTCTGTCTCTCTCTCTGTCTCTCTGTCTCTCTCTGTCTCTCTCTCTCTCTCTCTCTCTGTCTCTCTGTCTCTCTCTGTCTCTCTCTGTCTCTCTCTCTGTCTCTCTCTGTCTCTCTCTCTCTCTCTCTCTGTATATCTCTCTCTCTCTCTTGATGTCTCTCTCTCTCTCTCTTGATGTCTCTCTCTCTCTCGATGTCTCTCTCTCTCTCTCTCTCTCGATGTTCCTTTGCCTATTAAGAGAGAGAAATATTGAGAGAGAGGAAAAGAGCAGGGAGAGAGAGAAGGCCTAGTCAGCCAGCCAACATGTGGGCCCAAGCCCAGGTTTTTCCTGAGCGACATTCTCTGTAATGTTCTGTCCTTGTAGAACATTGGGCTTCCTCCCCCTTTTATGAGATGCGGTTTTCCTGACTCCACCGCGCTTCCAGGAGACCCAGATGGAACCGCTAACACACACACTACACTGCACACAAACACACACACCTCCAATACGCTCCCAAACACTCCTCCCTCGTCCTCCTTCTATATTTTCCTCGCTCCATCTCTCAGGGACACAGGGGTAAGGGGAGGGAGGTACAATGAGGCCGTTTTATTCAAATACCTGACATCTGGGCGCAGCAAAGGAATTTGTTAGAGGGGTAAAACCCGTGGCGCAAAGCAGGGGCCAGACTACCCAATATGCTACTTCCTGATTTATTTAATGAAGGATGTCCTCTGGCTAAACCAGCTGATGCGATTAACAAGGAGGAGAGAGAGAGGAATGAACAGGGAGCCAGGGCCAGCCACCACACGCAGACCAAACACACACAATAACAAATACAGACTCATAAACACACCCTCACCCACACTGGCTACCAAACGCACTCAAACACACCGATTTCCATAAAGGGGACTATTTTGTTGTTATTATAATGTAATTACATGTATGGAAGTGGTTATTACATGGATGAAGTCGTAATTGTATAGTATCCCCTAGAACCAGTACGTGTCAGATACCCAGTACATGTGTCAGATAACCAGTACATGTGTCAGATAACCAGTATGTGTGTCAGAGACCCAGTACGTGTGTCAGATAACCAGTATGTGTGTCAGATAACCAGTATGTAGATTAGATAACCAGTGCGTGTGTCAGATAACCAGTACGTGTGTCAGATAACCAGTACGTGTGTCAGATAACCAGTACGTGTGTCAGATAACCAGTACGTGTGTCAGATAACCAGTATGTGTGTCAGATAACCAGTACGTGTGTCAGATAACCAGCACGTGTGTCAGATAACCAGTATGTAGATCAGATAACCAGTACGTGTGTCAGATAACCAGTACGTGTGTCAGATAACCAGTACGTGTGTCAGATAACCAGTACATGTGTCAGATAACCAGTATGTAGATCAGATAACCAGTACGTGTGTCAGATAACCAGTACGTGTGTCAGATAACCAGTACGTGTCAGATAACCAGTACGTGTGTCAGATAACCAGTATGTAGATCAGATAACCAGTACGTGTGTCAGATAACCAGTGCATGTGTCAGATAACCAGTACGTGTGTCAGTTAACCAGTACGTGTGTCAGATAACCAGTACGTGTGTCAGATAACCAGTATGTGTGTCAGATAACCAGTACGTGTGTCAGATAACCAGCACGTGTGTCAGATAACCAGTATGTAGATCAGAAACCAGTACGTGTGTCAGATAACCAGTACGTGTGTCAGATAACCAGTACATGTGTCAGATAACCAGTATGTAGATCAGATAACCAGTACGTGTGTCAGATAACCAGTACGTGTGTCAGATAACCAGTACGTGTGTCAGATAACCAGTACATGTGTCAGATAACCAGTATGTAGATCAGATAACCAGTACGTGTGTCAGATAACCAGTACGTGTGTCAGATAACCAGTACGTGTGTCAGATAACCAGTATGTAGATCAGATAACCAGTACGTGTGTCAGATAACCAGTACGTGTCAGATAACCAGTACGTGTGTCAGATAACCAGTATGTAGATCAGATAACCAGTACGTGTGTCAGATAACCAGTATGTAGATCAGATAACCAGTACGTGTGTCAGATAACCAATACGTGTGTCAGATAACCAGTACGTGTGTCAGATAACCAGTACGTGTGTCAGATAACCAGTACGTGTGTAAGATACCCAGTACGTGTGTCAGATAACCAGTACGTGTGTCAGACACCCAGTATGTGTGTAAGATAACCAGTATGTGTGTCAGATAACCAGTACGTGTGTCATATAACCAGTACGTGTGTCAGATAACCAGTACGTGTGTCAGATAACCAGTACGTGTGTAAGATACCCAGTACGTGTGTCAGATAACCAGTACGTGTGTCAGATAACCAGTACGTGTGTCAGATAACCAGTACGTGTGTAAGATACCCAGTACGTGTGTAAGATACCCAGTACGTGTGTAAGATACCCAGTACGTGTGTAAGATACCCAGTACGTGTGTAAGATACCCAGTACGTGTGTCAGATAACCAGTACATGTGTAAGATAACCAGTACGTGTGTAAGATAACCAGTACGTGTGTCAGATAACCAGTACGTGTGTCAGATAACCAGTACGTGTGTAAGATACCCAGTACGTGTGTCAGATAACCAGTACATGTGTAAGATACCCAGTACGTGTGTAAGATACCCAGTACGTGTGTAAGATAACCAGTACGTGTGTAAGATACCCAGTACGCGTGTAAGATAACCAGTACGTGTGTCAGACACTCAGTACATGTACAGGTTGTTCCTGCAGGGTCTGGCTGAGGCTCTCAACTGTGATAGAACAGGAATGTTTTTCTAATTTGAGTCAGATTTCATATTTGACTCGTTTTTTTCCTCCCCCTCTCCTTCTCTCTGTCTCTCACTCTGTCAACTGGAAGGTCATCCTATCTTCCATCCCTCCATCCCTTGCCTGAGAAACTTCCATTTTAGGTAGTCACGCTGCATGCAATTTTTCGGGACGTGATCTTCTTAACCCACCTCTCCTCCTCCTCCTCCTCCTCCTCCTCCTCCTCCTCCTCCTCCTCCTCCTTCTCCCATCACCTCCCATCGTCTCGTAACCTGTTTTCTGTTATCTCTGGCCTGATGTCTCGGTCGGAGAGCGAGATGGACGGGGCGAAGCGATTCCTAAGGTGGAGGAATTTCTTCTCCGTCATATGGTTATGATTTTCAGGAGGGGGGTGGGGGACGTCAGGCTAGATTTGAGTTTTAAGGCTTAGGGTTGGCTCAGAGTGAGGAGTTGTTCAGCTCCAGGCAACATCAAAGGGGCCGGTGCACTGAATCAAGGTGATTTCTACACACACAATATGTGTCCCCGCCAGCTGCCCCAGTGCCCATGGTCTTATGGTTTCATTCCTTTTCGCTTTCACACGCTCCTCAGACAGGGTCAGAGATAGAGGGATGTGACTTGAGGCTGGAGGACTCGTGTGATGGAGGAGACCTCATTAGTACTAGACACCGTACTCTACATAGATACTGTATGTGCTGTTAGCAGAAGCTCTTCACACCTGAGCGAAGTTCGATATGACACACCGACCCTGTTCGTTGTATCACTGTAATTCCAGACCAATTCCTTCCCCTTATAACCTATATAATACGGATGAATATTGATCCAGAATGTATCCAGAATGTATACTGTTGTATGTAAGTGTGAGAATTCTCCCTGTCACTTTTCCCAGAGCACCTCAGAGCGGACTACAGTAAAGTAGGTAGGTCTTT
This sequence comes from Oncorhynchus nerka, assembly GCF_034236695.1. NCBI lineage: Eukaryota > Metazoa > Chordata > Actinopteri > Salmoniformes > Salmonidae > Oncorhynchus > Oncorhynchus nerka. The sequence continues at coordinate 24,134,149 of NC_088413.1, read as the reverse complement.
ACATCAAGGGCCTAACATCAGTGCTGCACATGCCAATCCATAGTCCCACTCTCCAATCCCAGAACCAAGCTTCAAATGGATTCAAGCTGGAAGGGGGGGTTATGCGCAGGTTACATCGTATGAAGGAATTTGGGAAGTAATTCCCCTTATATTGGATTTGGACCAGATTCTGACTCTCTGCCACAATGGAGCTTCAGCACGGCCCCATAGCCTGGGAGAGAGAAACGAGGCCCCATAGCCTGGGAGAGAGAAACGAGGCCCCATAGCCTGGGAGAGAGAAACGAGGCCCCATAGCCTGGGAGAGAGAAGCGAGGCCCCATAGCCTGGGAGAGAGAAACGAGGCCCCATAGCCTGGGAGAGAGAAACGAGGCCCCATAGCCTGGCAGAGAGAAAGGAGGCCCCATAGCCTGGCAGAGAGAAAGGAATAGTGATAAATGATGTGAAACCATTGAGATGTTATTCAGTGTTATCTAATAACACCTCGGCGTGACGTGACATCAGGTGGAAGTGGAGTGAAAAAAATTGCACCTCATAGTAAAAAGAGAGACGTTTCTTTGAGGGCTTACAAGTTTTTAGCAGTTAGACGCTGTGATCTTCTCAGCCCTCTCTGTGTGTTTGTGAGAGTGTGTGTATCCGCGTGTATTCGCATGTGTGTGTGTGTGTGTGTGTGTGTGTGTGTGTGTGTGTGTGTGTGTGTGTGTGTGTGTGTGTGTGTCAAAGCGTTGGACAGTAAAATCTGGGGCATTGTAAACATCTGCTACATCCCTTGTAAAGCAAACAGATGGAATCTTTTGAGTTATCTTGATTTCTTATAATGACCGGTATAGTCAGATCACACTGCTGGTTTCACGAGCACCACTGATCATTGGTGTGTGTGGTGTGTGTGGTTGTGTGTGGTGTGTGTGGTGTGTGTGGTGTGTGCCTTCATTAGCCTGCCCAGGGGCCTGAGGTGAGCCCAACGCAGGCCTGCCATTGATCCTGTTAGCAGCAGAGGGCTGGGAGCACATTCAGGTCACGGCTGTAGTGCCGCTCTGCTCCTCTCCTCCGCTTTGATGCAGCTAGATTCTGTTCACATCACACCCCCCTGACACACAGCTCTCCTCTCTCTCTCTCCATCACTCTCTTTCTGTCTTCATGTCCTCCTTTTATTTCTCTCATTCTGTCCTCTTTCTGTCTGTCCCTTGTTATCCATCCCCTCGTTATGCTGTTTCACTCTGTCTTTTATCTTTCACTGTCCTCTCCTTCCATCTTCTCTCTTTCACTCCATCTTGCTCTCTGGTCCTCTCCTCTTCGGCCACTTCTTACTGTCCGCTGTCCTCTCCTTCCCTCTTCTCTCGTTCACTCCATCTTGCTCCCTGGTCCTCTCCTCTTCGACCACTTCTTACTGTCCGCTGTCCTCTCCTTCCATCTTCTCTCGTTCACTCCATCTGCTCTCTGATCCTCTCCTCTTCGACCACTTCTTACTGTCCACTGTCCTCTCCTTCCGTCTTCTCTCGTTCACTCCATCTGCTCTCTGATCCTCTCCTCTTCGACCACTTCTTACTGTCCACTGTCCTCTCCTTCCTTCTTCTCTCTTTCACTCCATCTTGCTCTCTGGTCCTCTCCTCTTCGACCACTTCTTACTGTCCACTGTCCTCTCCTTCCATCTTCTCTCGTTCACTCCATCTTGCTCTCTGGTCCTCTCCTCTTCGACCACTTCTTACTGTCCTCTCCTTCCTTCTTCTCTCTTTCACTCCATCTTGCTCTCTGGTCCTCTCCTCTTCGACCAATTCTTACTGTCCACTGTCCTCTCCTTCCTTCTTCTCTCTTTCACTCCATCTTGCTCTCTGGTCCTCTCCTCTTCGACCACTTCTTACTGTCCACTGTCCTCTCCTTCCATCTTCTCTCGTTCACTCCATCTTGCTCTCTGGTCCTCTCCTCTTCGACCACTTCTTACTGTCCACTGTCCTCTCCTTCCATCTTCTCTCTTTCACTCCATCTTGCTCTCTGGTCCTCTCCTCTTCGACCACTTCTTACTGTCCGCTGTCCTCTCCTTCCATCTTCTCTCTTTCACTCCATCTTGCTCTCTGGTCCTCTCCTCTTCGACCACTTCTTACTGTCCGCTGTCCTCTCTCTTTCATCTCTCTCTGCCCTCCTTTTCTCTCAACCCTGATTACTTCCTGCAGCCCCCTCCCTCCCTCAATCCCCCCCTTCCTTCCCTCCCTCTCTCTCTCCAGCTGAGGAAGGATTGCTGAGGTTATCTGTGTGTGTACTCTGGCGTTCGCTGCAATGAAGTGCAGTTCTGTGTTGTGCTATTTAGCTTTCTGTGTTGTTGTTTTAACTCCGCCTCCCTGGAACCCCCCATGTACAGCACAGGGACACAGAGAGTTACTCTCTCTCTCTCTCTTTCACTCCTTCATCTTTGTCCTCTCCCTCCCTCTCTTTTTTTCTCTTTCTCCCTCCGTCTCTCGCTTCTTCACTTTCCTTCTCTCTCCCCAACAGTCCCTCTGGCTTAGTCTCTAGTCTGCTCCATGAATGTTTAGTATCTCATGGTGTTTTACTAGAGGTCACACTCCCATACTCTAGGACACACACACACACTCTGCGTGGGCAAACAGACATGCATTCAGTGGGAAGCTCCCTCTATTTCTCTCTCTTCTGTTTCTATTTCCTCTGTCTCTCCTTTCATCCCTCCAGCCCAGCAATACCGTCCTAATTGGATAATGATGGCCTGCCTCACCATAGAGGACGAACAACAAGCCAGTCAATTGAAAACCGATAACACAAACATTTATTTGAAGGAATGATCTCTCGACACTTAGTTTGATGTATTTTATGTAGTCATCTACAGCAGGGGTGTTCAACTCTGACCCTAGGAGGTCCGGAGCCTGATGCTTTTCTGTTCTACCTGGTGTCCCTGGTCTAAATCAGTCCCTGATCAGAGGGGAACAATGACAGAAAGCAGTGGAACTGGCTTCCAGTTCCAGAGCATCCGGTAGCCTAGCAGTTAGAGCGCTGGGCCAGTAACTGAAATGTCGGTTCCAGAGCGGCCGGTAGCCTAGCAGTTAGAGCGCTGGGCCAGTAACTGAAATGTCGGTTCCAGAGCATCCGGTAGCCTAGCAGTTAGAGCGCTGGGCCAGTAACTGAAATGTCGGTTCCAGAGCATCCGGTAGCCTAGCAGTTAGAGCGCTGGGCCAGTAACTGAAATGTCGCCTACGAGGAAAAAACTGCCGATGTGCCCTTGAGCAAGGCACGTAACCCTAATTTGCTCCAGTGGCGTTGTACTACTATGGCTGACCCTGTAAAACAACACATTTAACCGTACCTATCCGGTGTATGTGATAATACTTTTGTTTTAAACATCATAATATAACATATATATTTTTGATTTGTTTTGTCAGTATTTTTTTGTACAGTGACAGCCAATGGATGCCTAAAATCACAGAGCAGGGTTTTAGTAAGGACCTCATTACTGTAAACCACCTCATGGGACCAGGCATGTAATGGGCATGTATTTCATCATCCTCATCAACTAATCTCCCCCACATTTACATGCATGGTGGTCACATTCATATTAGCAGAACTCTATATCAACCTAGCGGGATCCCAAAGTATATTAGTACTGTATACATGGTCAAATGTAAACCCATTCATACTCTATGGTGGATAGATAGAGTGTTGAACTGGGGCATCAAATAAATGCGTTGGGAGGGTTAATGTGGCACAGGGAGCGGAGTGAGGATGGGGAAATGATGTATTTAACATACATGGTAGATGGTCAGGTCTCCTAGCCCCCCCCAGGGGACCCAAGCAGTGGGTTTGATCAAGCTGAGCAGAGCCTACCTCTCTCCAACTCCCAGTGCTACCCCCTCCACCCCCTGAGCCCATCCCCCTTGCCCAAATCCCCTAAGACAGGGCCAACTTCAAAGCCACGCAGACAATCCTACAGCTTTATCCAAGATGCTGGTTGGATTCGCGCTGCTCTGTGTATTCCCACCTCTCTCTGCACTTTCTACACACACTCTCTCTCTCTCTCTCTCTCTCTCGCTCTCTCTCTCTGTCTCTCTCGCTCTCACACTCTCTCTATTTCGCTCCCTCTTCTCTCCCTTTCTCTCTCACACTCTCTCTCTGTCTCTCTTGCTCTCACACTCTCTCTATTTCGCTCCCTCTTCTCTCCCTCTCTCTCTCTCTCCATCCATAGCTGAATGAGGGGTCCACCAGCCTACCCATGATCCTCCTCTGGCTCCCTCTGAGTACCACTAGGCAGTGATAATTACATAGAAAAGGAATATTCCTCCAGTATTAACGACATGTGCGATACACAACACCTTCATCCCCTTAATGGGATCCCTCGCTCCTACATTCACCTTTCCCTTTTTTCTTCCTGTTGTGTCAGGGCCTGGGGGAATTCCCCTCAAAAGGGCCTAGTAGCGAGCATGGGCGCCCCGGTGCGGCTGCTACTCTCCCCCAGCGAGAAGCCCTCTCCAGCAGCCGCGTGTCTAATTGAGGCTGGGGATCCGCCGTCCTGCTGGAGGTTATAATTACCTCCCTCCTTCTTCTTCTTCCTTTCTCTACTCTCTCCGTTCCCTCCATCTATTTCTCTCCCCATCTCCTTCATAAGTTATAATATCCTGTGTGCGTTGCGTCGGAAGGGGAAATGACCAGGGGATCAGAAGTGTCTATTGTAGTACCTTCCGTTCCTTCTGCTTTGTTGTTGTGGAGGGAAATTGAATTTGACCTCAAGGTCAGCGACACGGATGGCAAAGGTGTGAGAGCGTTGATGCTGATCTCCTGAGAACAGTGTCTCCTATTGATCTGTCAACAGTAGAGGAAAGGAGGAGGCAGACTGTCACTGCTGCAGGTGGGGTTAAGGAGCTGTAAGGGGTCATCGTTAGTGTCCTAGAGGATCTTAGGGCACCTCCTTTCTCTACTGCACTAAGCAATTGACGGCCAGACATGTAGAATGAATATGGTTCCTGCATTCTACAATCAAAGGGCCCAAAGTCCCTCCCCAATACAGGGTGTGTCTAGGGTACTGCTCCTTGAACAGTGCTAAAATAGCACTGGGTTCCCAGATAGCACTAGAAAGTATGTGTAGTATTCCAGAATAGCTCCAGTGAGGCCCTAGTTTAGTTAACACAATCGCCTCACACACAAACTAGTGAATCACACACATGCTGCTGCACACACACAATCTCTCTCTCTCTGTCTCTCTCTCTCTCCCCGTCTCTCTCTCTCTGTCTCGCTCTCTCTCCCCGTCTCTCTCTCTCCCCGTCTCTCTCTCTCTCCGTCTCGCTCTCTCTCCCCGTCTCTCTCTCTCTCTCTCTCTCGTCTCTCTCTCTCTCTCTCTCTCTCTCTCTCTCTCTCTCTCTCTCTCTCTCTCTCTGTGTGTTAGTTACAAGGCAGTGGCCCCACAGTGTGAGTGTGTGTGTCACTTCCCGTGTGAATGGAAGCGTTTAGACACTTCAGTGTGTCCTGACGTGAGCTGTAGCAGCCTCTACTCATAAAGTAGCAGGGAGGGAATGAGCTAGACAGGCTGGAGGGGAGTGGGACACATGGTGCATTACAGGACCTCACACACACACCACACACACACACACTGTTGCTTGCATACACACAAGTTTATGGACTCACATCTGCATACACAAACAGGCTGCAAAGTGCATGCATCACATGCTCACACAGATTTTTTTTGCACACACACACACACACACACACACACACACACACACACACACATACAGTTTCTCACATACTTCATAATTACAGTCGGACACATCTCTCACACACACCGGTATGACTGCGGTCTCGACTGCGTTGCCTCTCTCACCCTCTCGTCTTTCGCTGACTCCCAGCTGTGTTTGACTTATCCGCAGCGCCCCGGGAGGCTGTGATGTCATTGGCACGGGACGCGGTCCTAGACCACCATGTTCTCTTCTCTCATTGGTCAGACGATCCCCGGGTGAACCAAACGTCCTCGCTCAGAAAACGCTAGACTGTATTAAAGCCACAGAATATGAATGAAGTAAGGAATAACAGAGGAAACGGGCGTTGGGGTTTTTGTGTGAAATGTGCTTGAGTCTTCACAATCCTTACCTGTGTGCTTGGCTTTCTTTCTCTCCCTCTTTTGCTCTCCCTTTTTCTCTCACTCTCTCTTTAAACAGACTACACAACACCTTTGTAGCTTACAGGCATATTGTCTTCACCTCTCTCTCCCCCCTCTCTTTCTCTCTCTCCCCTCTCTCTATCTCTCTCTCTCTCTCTCTTTCCCTCTCGCTCTCCTCTCTCGTTATCCCTGTCTCTGTGGCGTGTTGTGCACGACTGGCTTTATTAAGCGGGATGACCTGTCATGCAGGTGTGAGGCGAGGGTAAGGGTGAGGTGAGGGAGGGGAGTTGCTCTCTTCGGTCAGGAGACACACCGCCAATTGGTCTAGCTTCACTTCACCTCCGACAGGAGTAGAGGGGATGGAGGAGAGGAGGGGGAGAGGAGGGTGGGTGGGGTGTGTCTTGGTTTAGGCCCTGCAGCCTGAGAGGGATAGTAAGGGCCGTCCTCCTCACTCCTCAGCCCTGTAACAAGCAGAGAGAGGGAAAGAGAGAGACAGGAGGAGAAAGATGTGAAGACATGGGGAGGGAAAGGACATGTAGTGAGGAAATAAAGAGAGAGGAACTGTAGTGAGGAAAGAGAGAGAGAGGAACTGTAGTGAGGAAAAAGAGAGACAGGAACTGTAGTGAGGAAAGAGAGAGGAACTGTAGTGAGGAAAGAAAGAGAGGAACTGTAGTGAGGAAAGAGAGAGAGGAACTGTAGTGAGGAAAGAGAGAGAGGAACTGTAGTGAGGAAAGAGAGAGACAGGAACTGTAGTGAGGAAAGAGAGAGAGGAACTGTAGTGAGGAAATAGAGAGAGGAACTGTAGTGACGAGAGAGAGAGGACCTATAGTGAGGAGAGAGACAGGAACTGTAGTGAGGAAAGAAAGAGAGGAACTGTAGTGAGGAAAGAAAGAGAGGAACTGTAGTGAGGAGAGAGAGAGGAACTGTAGTGAGGAAAGAGAGAGGAACTGTAGTGAGGAAAGAGAGAGAGGAACTGTATGAGGAAAGAGAGAGAGGAACTGTAGTGAGGAAAGAGAGAGAGGAACTGTAGTGAGGAAAGAGAGAGAGGAACTGTAGTGAGGAAAGAGAGATACAGGAACTGTAGTGAGGAAAGAGAGACAAGAACTGTAGTGAGGAGAGAGAGAGAGGAACTGTAGTGAGGAAAGAGAGAGAGGAACTGTAGTGAGGAAAGATAGAGAGGAACTGTAGTGAGGAAAGAGAGAGACAGGAACTGTAGTGAGGAAAGAGAGAGAGGAACTGTAGTGAGGAGAGAGAGAGGAACTATAGTGAGGAGAGAGACAGGAACTGTAGTGAGGAAAGAGAGAGAGAGGAACTGTAGTGAGGAAAGAGAGAGAGACAGGAACAGTAGTGAGGAAAGAGAGAGACAGGAACTGTAGTGAGGAAAGAGAGAGACAGGAACTGTAGTGAGGAAATAGAGTGGGGAACTGTAGTGAGGAGAGAGAGAGAGGAACTGTAGTGAGGAGAGAGACAGGAACTGTAGTGAGGAAAGAGAGACAGGAACTGTAGTGAGGAAAGAGAGACAGGAACTGTAGTGAGGAAAGAGAGTAGTGAGGAAAGAGAGAGACAGGAACTGTAGTGAGGAAAGAGAGAGACAGGAACTGTAGTGGGAGAGAGACAAGAACTGTAGTGAGGAGAGAGAGACAGGAACTGTAGTGAGGAAAGATAGAGAGGAACTGTAGTGAGGAAAGAGAGAGACAGGAACTGTAGTGAGGAAAGAGAGAGAGGAACTGTAGTGAGGAGAGAGAGAGGAACTATAGTGAGGAGAGAGACAGGAACTGTAGTGAGGAAAGAAATAGAGCAACTGTAGTGAGGAAAGAAAGAGAGGACCTGTAGTGAGGAAAGAGAGAGACAGGAACTGTAGTGAGGAAAGAGAGAGAGGAACTGTAGTGAGGAAAGAGAGAGAGGAACTGTAGTGAGGAGAGAGAGAGGAACTGTAGTGAGGAAAGAGAGAGAGGAACTGTAGTGAGGAAAGAGAGAGAGGAACTGTAGTGAGGAAAGAGAGAGACAGGAACTGTAGTGGGGAGAGAGACAAGAACTGTAGTGAGGAGAGAGAGAGAGGAACTGTAGTGAGGAAAGAGAGAGAGGAACTGTAGTGAGGAAAGAGAGAGAGAGGAAGTGTAGTGGGGAAAGAGAGAGAGACAGGAACTGTAGTGAGGAAAGAGAGAGACAGGAACTGTAGTGAGGAAATAGAGTGGGGAACTGTAGTGAGGAAATAGAGTGGGGAACTGTAGTGAGGAGAGAGAGAGAGGAACTGTAGTGAGGAGAGAGACAGGAACTGTAGTGAGGAAAGAGAGACAGGAACTGTAGTGAGGAAAGAGAGTAGTGAGGAAAGAGAGAGACAGGAACTGTAGTGAGGAAAAAGAGAGAGACAGGAACTGTAGTGAGGAAAGAGAGTAGTGAGGAAAAAGAGAGAGACAGGAACTGTAGTGAGGAAAGAGAGTAGTGAGGAAAGAGAGAGACAGGAACTGTAGTGAGGAAAAAGAGAGAGACAGGAACTGTAGTGAGGAAAGAGAGAGAGACAGGAACTGTAGTGAGGAAAGAGAGAGAGACAGGAACTGTAGTGAGGAAAGAGAGAGACAGGAACTGTAGTGAGGAGAGAGAGAGAAACTGTAGTGAGGAGAGAGAGGGGGAACGGTAGTGAGGAAAGAGAGAGAGAGGAACTGTAGTGAGGAAAGAGAGAGAGAGAGACAGGAACTGTAGTGAGGAAAGAGAGAGGAACTGTAGTGAGGAAAGAGAGAGACAGGAACTGTAGTGAGGAAAGAGAGAGAGGAACTGTAGTGAGGAGAGAGAGAGAGGAACTTTAGTGAGGTGAGGTGTGTGTGAGAGAGAGAGAGAGAGAGAGAGAGAGAGAGATCGAGAGAGAGAGAGATCAAGAGAGAGAGAGAGAGAGAGAGAGAGAGAGAGAGAGAGAGAGAAAGAGAGAGAGAGAAATGGTAGTGAGGAAAGAGAGGGAACGATGCTGAAATGCAGGCCCTGGTGAAGAAAGCCTAATGAATTCAGATACAGCCTCTGCTGTTTTAACTGGGTATATTGGCATGGGCTTCAAGTGTTAGTTCTCGCTCATTTGCCCTGTCACATTTTCTTAAATGGCTTCTGCTCTGGCTAGATTTACTCTCTCTCTTTGTGTCTCTCTATCTCTGTCTCCCTCTTTCAACACTGATATTTTCATACTTTCTCAGTACTTCAACGAGGCAGGAGTCAGATTTGTTTTGAACTAAGACATACATAGCTGTATCGGGTACCCCCCTTTTCCCCTCCTCTCTCTCCCTTGACACCCAGAGAAACCCTCCAGATCAGACAACGTTCTCTTCTTATTGTTGCTCTGACAGCGCTAATCTATACAATCAGATAGAAACCTCTACAAATAAAAACACTTCATTCCTTCTTCTCAGGACCCGAACAAGAAGCTTTAGGTGTCTTCTTCTCTTGTCCTCGCCATGTTAATAAATCGTCAGTGCATTAAGTGGTGA
>NC_088413.1:24007094-24119594 GCF_034236695.1 Oncorhynchus nerka | reverse complement strand
GTCCACTCTCTCTACTATAGTGTATAGTGTATAGTCCACTCTCTCTACTATAGTGTATAGTGTATAGTCCACTCTCTCTACTATAGTGTATAGTCCACTTTCTCTACTGTAGTGTATAGTCCACTCTCTCTACTGTAGTGTATAGTCCACTCTCTCTACTATAGTGTATAGTGTATAGTCCACTCTCTCTACTATAGTGTATTGTCCACTCTCTCTACTATAGTGTATAGTGTATAATCCACTCTCTCTACTGTAGTGTATAGTCCACTCTCTCTACTATAGTGTATAGTCCACTCTCTCTACTATAGTGTATAGTCCACTCTCTCTACTATAGTGTATAGTCCACTCTCTCTACTATAGTGTATTGTCCACTCTCTCTACTATAGTGTATAGTGTATAATCCACTCTCTCTACTGTAGTGTATAGTCCACTCTCTCTACTATAGTGTATAGTCCACTCTCTCTACTATAGTGTATAGTCCACTCTCTCTACTATAGTGTATAGTCCACTCTCTCTACTATAGTGTATAGTCCACTCTCTCTACTATAGTGTATAGTCCACTCTCTCTACTATAGTGTATAGTGTATAATCCACTCTCTCTACTGTAGTGTATAGTGTATTGTCCACTCTCTCTACTATAGTGTATAGTGTATAATCCACTCTCTCTACTGTAGTGTATAGTGTATAGTCCACTCTCTCTACTGTAGTGTATAGTGTATAGTCCACTCTCTCTACTATAGTGTATAGTCCACTCTCTCTACTATAGTGTATAGTGTATATTCCACTCTCTCTACTGTAGTGTATAGTGTATAGTCCACTCTCTCTACTGTAGTGTATAGTGTATAGTCCACTCTCTCTACTATAGTGTATAGTCCACTCTCTACTGTAGTGTATAGTCCACTCTCTCTACTATAGTGTATAGTCCACTCTCTCTACTATAGTGTATAGTGTATAGTCCACTCTCTCTACTATAGTGTATAGTGTATAGTCCACTCTCTCTACTATAGTGTATAGTCCACTCTCTACTATAGTGTATAGTCCACTCTCTACTATAGTGTATAGTCCACTCTCTCTACTATAGTGTATAGTCCACTCTCTCTACTATAGTGTATAGTGTATAGTCCACTCTCTCTACTATAGTGTATAGTGTATAGTCCACTCTCTCTACTATAGTGTATAGTCCACTCTCTCTACTATAGTGTATAGTCCACTCTCTCTACTATAGTGTATAGTCCACTCTCTCTACTATAGTGTATAGTGTATAGTCCACTCTCTCTACTATAGTGTATAGTCCACTCTCTCTACTATAGTGTATAGTGTATAGTCCACTCTCTCTACTATAGTGTATAGTCCACTCTCTCTACTATAGTGTATAGTCCACTCTCTACTGTAGTGTATAGTCCACTCTCTACTGTAGTGTATAGTGTATAGTCCACTCTCTCTACTATAGTGTATAGTCCACTCTCTCTACTATATAGTCCACTCTCTCTACTATAGTGTATAGTGTATAGTCCACTCTCTCTACTATAGTGTATAGTCCACTCTCTCTACTATAGTGTATAGTCCACTCTCTCTACTATAGTGTATAGTCCACTCTACTATAGTGTATGTAGTCCACTCTCTCTACTATAGTGTATAGTCCACTCTCTCTACTATAGTGTATAGTCCACTCTCTCTACTATAGTGTATAGTCCACTCTCTCTACTATAGTGTATAGTCCACTCTCTCTACTATAGTGTATAGTGTATAGTCCACTCTCTCTACTATAGTGTATAGTCCACTCTCTCTACTATAGTGTATAGTGTATAGTCCACTCTCTCTACTATAGTGTATAGTCCACTCTCTACTATAGTGTATAGTGTATAGTCCACTCTCTCTACTATAGTGTATAGTCCACTCTCTCTACTATAGTGTATAGTGTATAGTCCACTCTCTCTACTATAGTGTATAGTCCACTCTCTCTATAGTGTATAGTGTATAGTCCACTCTCTCTACTATAGTGTATAGTCCACTCTCTCTACTGTAGTGTATAGTCCACTCTCTCTACTATAGTGTATAGTCCACTCTCTCTACTGTAGTGTATAGTCCACTCTCTCTACTATAGTGTATAGTCCACTCTCTCTACTATAGTGTATAGTGTCCACTCTCTCTACTAGTGTAGTGTATAGTCCACTCTCTCTACTATAGTGTATAGTCCACTCTCTCTACTATAGTGTATAGTCCACTCTCTCTACTATAGTGTATAGTCCACTCTCTCTACTATAGTGTATAGTCCACTCTCTCTACTATAGTGTATAGTGTATAATCCACTCTCTCTACTGTATAGTGTATAGTCCACTCTCTCTAGTGTATAGTGTATAGTCCACTCTCTCTACTAGTGTATAGTGTATAGTCCACTCTCTCTACTATAGTGTATAGTGTATAGTCCACTCTCTCTACTATAGTGTATAGTCCACTCTCTCTACTATAGTGTATAGTGTATAGTCCACTCTCTCTACTAGTGTATAGTGTATAGTCCACTCTCTCTACTATAGTGTATAGTGTATAGTCCACTCTCTCTACTATAGTGTATAGTGTATAGTCCACTCTCTCTACTATAGTGTATAGTCCACTCTCTACTATAGTGTATAGTCCACTCTCTCTACTATAGTGTATAGTGTATAGTCCACTCTCTCTACTATAGTGTATAGTGTATAGTCCACTCTCTCTACTATAGTGTATAGTGTATAGTCCACTCTCTCTACTATAGTGTATAGTCCACTCTCTCTACTGTAGTGTATAGTGTATAGTCCACTCTCTCTACTATAGTGTATAGTCCACTCTCTCTACTATAGTGTATAGTCCACTCTCTCTACTATAGTGTATAGTGTATAGTCCACTCTCTCTACTATAGTGTATAGTCCACTCTCTCTACTATAGTGTATAGTCCACTCTCTCTACTATAGTGTATAGTCCACTCTCTCTACTATAGTGTATAGTCCACTCTCTACTACTGTATAGTGTATAGTCCACTCTCTCTACTATAGTGTATAGTGTATAGTCCACTCTCTCTATAGTGTATAGTCCACTCTCTCTACTATAGTGTATAGTCCACTCTCTCTACTATAGTGTATGTATAGTCCACTCTCTCTACTATAGTGTATAGTCCACTCTCTCTACTATAGTGTATACTCTCTCTACTATAGTGTATAGTCCACTCTCTCTACTATAGTGTATAGTCCACTCTCTCTACTATAGTGTATAGTGTATAGTCCACTCTCTCTACTATAGTGTATAGTCCACTCTGTGTATAGTCCACTCTCTACTAGTGTATAGTGTATAGTCCACTCTCTCTACTATAGTGTATAGTCCACTCTCTCTACTATAGTGTATAGTCCACTCTCTCTACTATAGTGTATAGTGTATAGTCCACTCTCTCTACTATAGTGTATAGTCCACTCTCTCTACTATAGTGTATAGTCCACTCTCTCTACTATAGTGTATAGTCCACTCTCTCTACTATAGTGTATAGTCCACTCTCTCTACTATAGTGTATAGTCCACTCTCTCTACTATAGTGTATAGTGTATAGTCCACTCTCTCTACTATAGTGTATAGTGTATAGTCCACTCTCTCTACTATAGTGTATAGTCCACTCTCTCTACTATAGTGTATAGTCCACTCTCTCTACTATAGTGTATAGTCCACTCTCTCTATAGTGTATAGTGTATAGTCCACTCTCTCTACTATAGTGTATAGTGTATAGTCCACTCTCTCTACTATAGTGTATAGTCCACTCTCTCTACTATAGTGTATAGTCCACTCTCTCTACTATAGTGTATAGTGTATAGTCCACTCTCTCTACTATAGTGTATAGTCCACTCTCTCTACTATAGTGTATAGTCCACTCTCTCTACTGTAGTGTATAGTGTATAGTCCACTCTCTCTACTATAGTGTATAGTGTATAGTCCACTCTCTCTACTAGTGTATAGTGTATAGTCCACTCTCTCTACTATAGTGTATAGTGTATAGTCCACTCTCTCTACTATAGTGTATAGTGTATAGTCCACTCTCTCTACTATAGTGTATAGTCCACTCTCTCTACTATAGTGTATAGTATATAGTCCACTCTCTCTACTATAGTGTATAGTGTATAGTCCACTCTCTCTACTGTAGTGTATAGTGTATAGTCCACTCTCTCTACTATAGTGTATAGTGTATAGTCCACTCTCTCTACTGTAGTGTATAGTGTATAGTCCACTCTCTCTACTATAGTGTATAGTCCACTCTCTCTACTATAGTGTATAGTCCACTCTCTCTACTATAGTGTATAGTGTATAGTCCACTCTCTCTACTATAGTGTATAGTGTATAGTCCACTCTCTCTACTATAGTGTATAGTCCATAGTCTCTCTACTACTATAGTGTATAGTCCACTCTCTCTATAGTGTATAGTGTATAGTCCACTCTCTCTACTATAGTGTATAGTGTATAGTCCACTCTCTCTACTATAGTGTATAGTGTATAGTCCACTCTCTCTACTATAGTGTATAGTGTATAGTCCACTCTCTCTACTATAGTGTATAGTCCACTCTCTCTACTATAGTGTATAGTGTATAGTCCACTCTCTCTACTATAGTGTATAGTCCACTCTCTCTACTATAGTGTATAGTGTATAGTCCACTCTCTCTACTATAGTGTATAGTGTATAGTCCACTCTCTCTACTATAGTGTATAGTGTATAGTCCACTCTCTCTACTATAGTGTATAGTGTATAGTCCACTCTCTCTACTATAGTGTATAGTGTATAGTCCACTCTCTATAGTGTATAGTACTATAGTGTATAGTCCACTCTCTCTACTATAGTGTATAGTCCACTCTCTCTACTAGTGTATATAGTCCACTCTCTCTACTATAGTGTATAGTGTCCACTCTCTCTACTATAGTGTATAGTCCACTCTCTACTATAGTGTATAGTGTATAGTCCACTCTCTCTACTATAGTGTATAGTCCACTCTCTCTACTATAGTGTATAGTGTATAGTCCACTCTCTCTACTATAGTGTATAGTCCACTCTCTCTACTATAGTGTATAGTCCACTCTCTCTACTATAGTGTATAGTGTATAGTCCACTCTCTCTACTATAGTGTATAGTGTATAGTCCACTCCACTCTCTACTATAGTGTATAGTGTATAGTATAGTCCACTCTACTCTACTGTATAGTGTATAGTCCACTCTCTCTACTATAGTGTCCATAGTGTATAGTCCACTCTCTCTACTATAGTGTATAGTCCACTCTCTCTACTATAGTGTATAGTCCACTCTCTCTACTATAGTGTATAGTCCACTCTCTCTACTATAGTGTATAGTGTATAGTCCACTCTCTCTACTATAGTGTATAGTCCACTCTCTCTACTATAGTGTATAGTGTATAGTCCACTCTCTCTACTGTAGTGTATAGTGTATAGTCCACTCTCTCTACTATAGTGTATAGTCCACTCTCTCTACTATAGTGTATAGTCCACTCTCTCTACTGTAGTGTATAGTGTATAGTCCACTCTCTCTACTATAGTGTATAGTCCACTCTCTCTACTATAGTGTATAGTCCACTCTCTCTACTAGTGTAGTGTATAGTCCACTCTCTCTACTGTAGTGTATAGTCCACTCTCTCTACTATGTATAGTATAGTCCACTCTCTCTACTATAGTGTATGTATAGTCCACTCTCTCTACTATAGTGTATAGTGTATAGTCCACTCTCTACTATAGTGTAGTATAGTCCACTCTCTCTACTGTAGTGTATAGTCCACTCTCTCTACTATAGTATAGTGTATAGTCCACTCTCTCTACTATAGTGTATAGTCCACTCTCTCTACTATAGTGTATAGTCCACTCTCTCTACTATAGTATAGTCCACTCTCTCTACTATAGTGTATAGTCCACTCTCTCTACTGTAGTGTATAGTCCACTCTCTCTACTATAGTGTATAGTCCACTCTCTCTACTATAGTGTATAGTCCACTCTCTCTACTGTAGTGTATAGTCCACTCTCTCTACTATAGTGTATAGTCCACTCTCTCTACTATAGTATAGTCCACTATAGTGTATAGTCCACTCTCTCTACTATAGTGTATAGTCCACTCTCTCTATAGTCCACTCTCTCTACTAGTGTAGTGTATAGTCCACTCTCTCTACTATAGTGTATAGTGTATAGTCCACTCTCTCTACTGTAGTGTATAGTCCACTCTCTCTACTATAGTGTATAGTGTATAGTCCACTCTCTCTACTATAGTGTATAGTCCACTCTCTCTACTATAGTGTATAGTGTATAGTCCACTCTCTCTACTATAGTAGTGTATAGTCCACTCTCTCTACTATAGTGTATAGTGTATAGTCCACTCTCTCTACTATAGTGTATAGTGTATAGTCCACTCTCTCTACTGTAGTGTATAGTCCACTCTCTCTACTATAGTGTATAGTCCACTCTCTCTACTATAGTGTATAGTCCACTCTCTCTACTATAGTGTATAGTCCACTCTCTCTACTATAGTGTATAGTCCACTCTCTCTACTATAGTGTATAGTCCACTCTCTCTACTATAGTGTATAGTCCACTCTCTCTACTATAGTGTATAGTCCACTCTCTCTACTGTAGTGTATAGTCCACTCTCTCTACTGTAGTGTATAGTCCACTCTCTCTACTATAGTGTATAGTGTATAGTCCACTCTCTCTACTATAGTGTATAGTGTATAGTCCACTCTCTCTACTATAGTGTATTGTGTCCTCTCTCCACTCTCTCTATAGTAGTGTATTGTCCACTCTCTCTACTGTAGTGTATTGTCCACTCTCTCTCTCTCTCTCTCTCTCTCTCTCTCTCTCTCTCTCTCTCTCTCTCTCTCTCTCTCTCTCTCTCTCTCTCAGATCAGGCACTGCCTTTCTTATCACCTCTCTATCACTCTGCACGCTGCTGCACAGAGGAATGTACCCCCCCCCACAACACACACACACGCATACTCAGACAATCACGTGGACACACACTCACAGAGATGATTCACCCCCTACATAAACCAAGATAAGAGCAGGAACGTCCCTAGTCAAGTCCCGAGAGTCACACTGTCATTACCCAGAGACCACAGTCGCGTGGTAGGGGGTGTGTGGGAGAGAGATAGTATGTTTACAGTCTGTGTGTGTATGCTTGCGTGTGTGTTTGTTCACAGTTTAGCATGCCACCAGCATCCCCCACCATGTGAGCTCACCAGTGTCAGAGAGAGGTGTTAAACACCTTTCCTCCCACTCTGCAAAACACAACGCCACTTCCTGTGATAAACATATAGCCACAGCATACGGATCTGACAGTGACTTAACAATGGGATTATTACAACACCCAACCCATGAAGTGCCAACAGCTACTGACTGTATTGACACATTGAAATTCCCTCCCAATCAACTCCAGGAGTCGCTATGAGTAGAAACCACACAGCCATCCCAGCCCTGTTGATGTGGGTAGAACTCTGTCTCACCCCTCGCCCCTGATCCTTGACAAAACCCACCCCCATTCAAGTGACAAACTACAAAGCGCTTCTCGTCAAGACGCTAGTTCTCCGCTGTGCTACTGTGCCGTGACGCCAAATCTAATTACAGACTAGTGAATTTCCGGGATCACTTTCAGATCCAGTCTCCTTAATTCTGGAAGCCCTGCTCCCAGTATCCCCCCAGGTTAGGAGTTTCGTCACATTTGGATTTCTCTCACATTCCCGAGGTTTAAAGCACAGGGAATCCTAGAGAGGCTTTGTCTCACTCATTGCCTTTCAGTGAGGCTTGTCGAGGAGTCAGTTAGAAGGCAATTATACCATAGAAAGTGTTGTTCGGCTCGACCTGTGAAAGGGTGTGTGTGTGTGTGTGTGTGTGTGTGTGTGTGTGTGTGTGTTTGTTTGTGTGTGTGTGTGTGTGCGTTAGATCTCGTTACTTATGCGTTATTCACAAGTCTTTTAGCAGCCTTAAACAGCCTTAGTCCTTGGTGTGTATCCACCAAAATCTGCCAGTAGTGACATTGATACATGCTTGTATTCACGTTACAAGGCTCAATCTATGATTGATTAAAGACATGCAAAACAAACCCAACACACACAGAGACACATTATGGATGTGGGTATGTGCTGGGGCATGAGCAAGTCAAAAACCATGATCTCATCAAAGATGTTTAAAGTCTCCCAAGAGTGAGTATTCCTCTTTTGTGGATTGACTGTTCCTCTCAGTTCCCACTGGTGGTGTAACGCTGGAATGCCCCCCCCGTCATTCCATAGCATTGTGACTGCATCACTTAGTTCCCTCTGAGTTGAGGGAGCAGCCTTAGAGAAATATGTTTGGGCCAGAAGTCTGTGCTGTTATCAGAGATGGAGACGCGTCCACCTTCCCCTTTATGGGCATGTTTAGCTAATCTCACTTCTGGCCCCGCTTTTAAGTCGAAACAGGTGTTGCGCTGCTAATGCTACGCTAACCGCAGCAAGCACTTCACCCCAAAGTCCTCCTCTCATTGTTTTTCTTTTCAGATTCCACCATGTTTGACTAAGGGGCCGAAACTATAAACTCCTCTTTTGATTTGAGAGTGGTTGAAGTGAGTTTTTTTTTTAAAGATCTTAAGCCTGACTTGGTTCTACAGCGTGGCTCTTTAGGTTCCCCATGGGCGTACATAGAAGACGTTACGATGACGTTGATCGTGTCTTCAGACACCTGAAGACGTTACGATGTGTCACGGGCCGGTTTAAGTTCACAGGCAACAAATGCACCGTGGGAGAGAGTGTCTGGACTCAGGGCTGCATGTTACACACATGTGGGGAACACCCTGTGAGCGCTGGGTTCAATTTGAAGCGAGAGCCCCGATAAGAACTGATCACCATTTATGTGTGCGTGTGCGTGTGTGTGTGAATGTGTGTGTGTCTGAGAGAAAGTGCAGCCTGGCTGTAAAAGTGATATAAAGCAAAAATCTATCCGGCACGCTAACCCACCCGGTCCCCTCTCTCCTCCTCCTCCTTGTCTGAGCATAGACAGATTAAAGGAGCGGCCGTGTATGAACAGTGAAAAGACACCATCTCTCAGGGATGAGGAGTGCCAAGCTCCACACCCCAGCCAGACTCTAGTCGTCCCCTCTCTGTCTCACTCACCTCTCTTTCACTACCTCTATGGCCGTCTCTCTTTCTCTCTCCCTCTGTCCCCCTCCTCTCTCCCCCTTGGTACATGCCCTCCTCAACCCCCAAGCTCTCCCATCCATCCAGGTCCTGAGCTGAGCTTCCCTGGCCCCATCCCCAGGACCCTGGTCCCCAGCCCAAATGGGAGGCCTCCAGTTAGCCCCCCTTGAGAGCCCATTTGGCCCCCATCCACATCCCAGGCCTCAGTCCACTCATAAGCCCACATTACACCTTGATTTACTGTTATTCCTCCTGGAAGTATGTGCGGCGACATCAAAAAGCCTGAGCAGCCGCCCCCCCCACCCCCACCCCCCGCCTCATTCCCCTAACCACGTCCAAGTCTTACATAAAAAAGAAGGAAAAGATTAAATAACTAAAAACAAAAGACCAGGGCTTAAGACTTCCATACTGAGTGTGTGTGTGTGTGTATGTGTTTGCGTATGGGAGGGGGGGTGTATGCGTGCCTGTCTGGGAGACCATCTCTCTGGACAGAAACACGTCCTCTGGGTCGGCCGGTCCAACGGACTTGGAAACAGTAGAGACGAATGTGACACGGCGGTGGAAATTTATACGGCAGGTTTAGGGAGCGTTGTCTCAAGGACAGTAAATCTGGAGCGGGGAACACCGTTACCTCTCTTCTCTCCTCCATCTATTTTCTCTGTGTTTTTAATCTCTGCTTCTCTTAAGCCTTTGTTGTAGTCGGGATATGACTGACACCTCTCACCTCACTGCTGACCCCACTGGAGAGAGAGAGAGAGAGAGAGAGAGAGAGAGAGAGAGAGAGAGAGAGAGAGACAGAGAGAGAGAGAGAGAGAGACAGAGAGAGAGAGAGAGAGAGAGAGAGAGAGAATAAACCCACCACAGATATAACGTGGCTGCCCTGAGAGAGAGAGAGAGAGAGAGAGAGAGAGAGAGAGAATAAACCCACCACAGATATAACGTGGCTGCCATGAGAGAGAGAGAGAGAGAGAGAGAGAGAGAGAGAGAGAGAGAGAGAATAAACCCACCACAGATATAACGTGGCTGCCCTGAGAGAGAGAGAGAGAGAGAGAGAGAGAGAGAGAGAGAGAGAGAGAGAGACTGGAAGTGTGTCTTGATGCCTGCCCTCATAATGTTTTACAAGTTGTAATGATTTGGTATTGGCGAGCAATAATGAAAAACAAATCAAAGGCAGTGAAACATTTATTACAAATACAATTATCTTTCCAGTAAAACAAAAATAACTGGAAAAGATATGCTTTGATAAAGTATGTGAACTCAACACACATAATGAAGTGACCCTGCCTATGCGCTTCACAAAGTGTGTTGTGATTGAGGCTATCCACCACGGGTGTCATGTGACTTTAGCTGTATTGCTAATGTGCTCTGCGCTTTCCTATCTAAATCATCATGGCTTGTGTTTGTGATCCAAGGTGAGGCGCCAGTGGTTTAGTGTTGCTGTAGGTTATAAATGTCTTCAATGGCACTGCCTTCATTAATAATGCAGTAACCCCCACCCCCTCCTCACCCCATCCTCACCCCCTCCTCACCCCTCCTCACCCTCTCATCACCCCCTCCTCACCCCATCCTCACCCCCTCATCACCCCCTCCTCACCCCTCCTCACCCCCTCCTCACCCCCTCCTCACCCCATCCTGATGTGGACTGAGTGGCCCCGTCAGTCCAGTGAGGGCTGATGGGAGTGACAGGTAAATTAGCCACCATACTGGATCCATTTCCCTGTGTCCGCCCCAGGTCACCCCAGCCACTGAGAGGACAGGAGAGAGGAGAGCGTGGAGCAGGGCAGGTACTGGAAGGGCAAGACAGGGAGAGGTGGAGAGAGAGAATGGAAGAAAGGGATTGGAGGAGGGTTTGGACAGTCAACCTCCACCTGCCCGTTGCCCATAATTCATGTCCCGACAGTGAACACCAGTAAGATGACAGGGCTGTGTGTGTGTGTGTGTGTGTGTGTGTGTGTGTGTGTGTGTGTGTGTGTGTGTGTGTGTGTGTGTGCCTTGCGTTTATGTCACTGTGTGTAACATGATGACAGCCCTATACGTCAGCTGGGTCAGATAAGGAGTGTGCATCTCAGGTTTGTTGGCCAGGGTAGTGTGTGTGTGTGTGTGTGTGTGTGTGTGTGTGTGTGTGTGTGTGTGTGTGTGTGTGTGTGTGTGTGTGTGTGTGTGTGTGTGTGTGTGTGTGTGTGCGTGTGTGTGTGTGTGTTGGCCGGGGTAGTGTGTGTGTGTGTGTGTTGCCCGGGGTAGTGTGTGTGTGTTGGGGGGGTAGTGTGTGTGTGTGTTGGCCGGGTAGTGTGTGTGTGTGTGTTGGCCGGGGTAGTGTGTGTGTGTGTTGGCCGGGGTAGTGTGTGTGTGTGTTGGCCGGGGTAGTGTGTGTGTTGGGGGGGTGACAAGTGAAGGGGTGAAGATAGCGTCTTGTACAGTAGTCAACGCTGCTCATCTCGCCACTTCATCGGCAAGTCGTGGGGACATCTGGTCTGTGTTTCTCCCACCAGCGCTGCTGCACACCAAATGAGAGCCGACAGATGCCGGGGCCACCGGGGCCTCTCTCTTTCTCTCTCCATCCCTCTTTCAATTCCATTCAGTAGACTTTATTAACATGGCAAGTTAAATGACTTACATTGTCAAAGTCGACATATAACAAAACATGGTGGGACCAACAGCAATAAGACATCAATACTAATAGTAGTAGTGGAAATGGGATTACTATCAACAGCAACATTAATGAGAATAACTATACATTAAAGCAATAGTAGTAGACCAGTCTCAACCTGACTGAGAAGACACATGACATGGTATGAAAGACAAAACAAAACCAAAAAGAGAAATATTATTGACATTACATTGCAGTCTTTCCTTCTCTCGCCCCGAGCTCCCTCTCTCTCTCTTGCCCGCCCGCCGCACACTTCCTCTTCCCGCGCGTCAGAATCAGGCCTGCGTCTTGCTGTCACATCTGGGTGATAGAGAGGAGGAGGAGGAGGGAAAAGGAGGAGAGGAGACAGTGCATCCAGAGCTTGTGTTTTCTTTCTTTTTGTTACAGTGAAAGAGGAGTGAGCCTCTCTTTGAGGGAGGGAGAGAGAGAGAGAGAGAGAGACTCGACACGTGTGAGTGTGTGATCTGTCACAGCGCTACAGAGAGCCGCTGCTAGGGTAAAGCCCCTTTAGGGTGACAGCATGATGAGAGGGGTACGAGTGTTACCAACGAGGGGTACCAACGCACCCCTCCCTGCTCTGCCTCTCCTTTCCGCTCCAGCTCTCATTAACCCCGAACACTGATTGCCCCTAGGACTCCCTTCCACTAATTAGAGGAGAGAAATATGTCTGTCTCCACACACACACACTGTGATGCTGACAGACAGCTTGCTATAGGTGTGACAGAGAATGAAAGCCTTGTCTACTGTATGTCTACTGTTGTTCAGTTCAGACATGTTAGCATCCGCCGGGAGAGGCCCAGCAGTCGACAGCTAACAGCTAGCAAGACTGACTCAACCATCACACAACCATGATCATCCTGGAGACAGTCCATTACCACCCCCTTTTAATGGAGACAGTCCATTACCACCCCCTTTAATGGAGACAGTTTAATGGAGACAGTCCATTACCACCCCCCCTTTAATGGAGACAGTCCATTACCACCCCCCCAGTCCATTACCACCCCTTTAATGGAGACAGTCCATTACCACCCCCTTTTAATGGAGACAGTCCATTACCACCCCCTTTTAATGGAGACAGTCCATTACCACCCCCTTTTAATGGAGACAGTCCATTACCACCCCCTTTTAATGGAGACAGTCCATTACCACCCCTTTTAATGGAGACAGTCCATTATGGAGACAGTCCATTACCAATGGAGACAGTCCATTACCCCCCTTTAATGGAGACAGTCCATTACCACCCCCTTTTAATGGAGACAGTCCATTACCACCCCCTTTTAATGGAGACAGTCCATTACCACCCCCTTTAATGGAGACAGTCCATTACCACCCCTTTTAATGGAGACAGTCCATTACCACCCCCTTTTAATGGAGACAGTCCATTACCACCCCTTTTAATGGAGACAGTCCATTACCACCCCTTTTAATGGAGACAGTCCATTACCACCCCTTTTAATGGAGACAGTCCATTTTTAATGGAGACAGTCCATTACCACCCCCTTTAATGGAGACAGTCCATTACCACCCCTTTTAATGGCGACAGTCCATTACCACCCCCTTTTAATGGAGACATCCATTACCACCCCTTTAATGGAGACAGTCCATTACCACCCCAGTCCATTACCACCCCTTTTAATGGAGACAGTCCATTACCACCCAGTCCATTTTTAATGGAGACAGTCCATTACCACCCCATTTTAATGGAGACAGTCCATTACCACCCCCTTTTAATGGAGACAGTCCATTACCACCCCTTTTTAATGTAAACAGTCCATTTTTTAATGGAGACAGTCCATTACCACCCCCAGTCCATTTAATGGAGACAGTCCATTACCACCCCCTTTTAATGTAAACAGTCCATTACCACCCCTTTTAATGAGACAGTCCATTACCACCCCTTTAATGGAGACAGTCCATTACCACCCCCTTTTAACTGAGACAGTCCATTACCACCCCCTTTTAATGGAGTCCATTCCATTTTAATGGCCACCATTACCCCCCTTTTAATGGAGACAGTCCATTACCACCCCTTTTAATGGAGACAGTCCATTACCACCCCCTTTAACGGAGACAGTCCATTACCACCCCCTTTTAATGGAGACAGTCCATTACCACCCCTTTAACTGAGACAGTCCATTACCACCCCCTTTTAACTGAGACAGTCCATTACAATGGAGACAGTCCATTACCACCCCCTTTTAATGTAAACAGTCCATTACCACCCCCTTTTAATGGAGACAGTCCATTACCACCCCCTTTTAACTGAGACAGTCCATTACCACCCCCTACTTCTTCATTTAGCCGTACTCTCACCACCACATCATAAGAAGGGAATGTGAGACAATAAAATAAATTGTGTCTTGCCTCAGCAGCTACTTCCTATTATTTAAAGGTGATTCTTTGTTGCAGTTTATGGAACGTTGTGTTGTGATTGGAAGGTAGATTTATCTGAAGGCTGCAGTTTAAATCTGCTTCTTTGTTTTGATCAGGTAGGACTCTCTCTGCAGTGGATCATCTATTCCCTTTGAATGTGTCTTTAAAAAGTGGTGTGTGTGTGTGTGTGTGTGAGGTGTGTTTATGTCGATGTGTGGGCGTGTGTGTGTGAGCGAGTGTCCATACTCTACGTTCACGAGGCTAAAACGACACACACACACACACAATGGCTCTTCTGGAGCTCCTTGGCGCATTAAGGTTCTATTGACAGGGGAGACTCTTGTCTGCGCTTCTCTTTCAGCACGGCCGTCCTAATAGCACTTTGACATCTCCGTTCTCCATTCAGAAAGCTTTTGTGTTCCGGGGGGACTTTGTGAATAGAGAAAAGGGCCCTCTCTCTTTCTCTCTGTCTCTTTGTGTTTTACACGCTGTTAGGGTCTTGTGCTAGCAGACACAAACATGTTGTGGGAGTTGTACAGCAAATAGCCATTTGTACCTGGCCCGGACCTGGGGAGTTAGTAGAGAGAGGAGGAGGAAGGGGGGAAGGAGGGATGGAATGAGAGGAAGAAGGAGTGTTTAATAGCACTTGAGTACTAAACCATAGATGTAGCCATCGTTCCCTGTGGACTGTAGAGGCCCCCTCTGCACCTTGGCATGACTTTTCACTTTAGCCCCCCCCCCCTCTCCTCCTCTCATCCATCCCTCCCCCTTCTCCTCCTCTCATCCCCCCACTTCTCCTCCTCTCATCCCTCCCTCCCCCTTCTCCTCCTCTCATCCCCCCCACTTCTCCTCCTCTCATCCCTCCCTCCCCCTTCTCCTCCTTTCATCCCCCCTTCTCCTCCTCCCTCTCATCCCTCCCTCCCCCTTCTCCTCCTCTCATCCCTCCCTCCCCCTCTCTTCCTTTCTGCCACTGTGTGCTTCAGTGACTCCATCTTTCTCTCTCATCACACAGAACACAACCGCCCCCCCAGAGAGCAGGGAGTAGAATTATTAGTTGATGGTGCCGGTTAGACTGTTGGGTGGATGGGTGCTGTGGTCGACCCAGCCATGGGATCTGGGGTCATAAATAATTCCATCAGTGTGACAGAGAGCTACTTTAGTGTGTTAGGAACCAGCTAGCAGGGTCAAGGAAAGAGTCAGATGGGTCATTAGACAATTTGTCAAGTAAATATGTGTGATTATGTGTTTCTATATGATATAGTCTAGCTAGATATTATATAAATATGTCATGGGATAGTGATGAGGATAACCCTAAACCACCCATACATAAAAATACATCATGCTTGAACAATGAGCCTGAGGTCACTTTCCAATACTCATTTGGCTTGAAAGAGTCAACTTACATGGATTCCGTCCTGTGGTTTTTATGGAATTCTCAAGTACATTAGTATTGACAGATAAAAACACATGTAGCTAGTTGTATGCTCATATCAAGGGTCAATGTAAAGGTATTATAGACCAGTATACAGTATATTTCCACATGTTTGTCTCTGCTCTGTGACCAAATATTGAGGTCATGAACAGACTCGAGAGACACATACACACACACACACCGAGATTGTAGAGCAGGAATGTTTTCCTCCCAGGTAAACCTGCCAAGCTGTAATGACCACCAGACCCAGAACCAAACTCTCTCTCATGGTTGTTTAGATCTCAAGACATCCCATATAGGACGTGTAGGAGAGAAATATAGCATTTAGGGAGGAACCAGAGCCAAGCAGCTTTGTTTGCCTAGTACCGTTCACACGCCAAACAAAATAATGTCTATAAGTTTGTGTTTATGTGTTGGCAAGGCTTAAGGTGTTTGAGGAGATGAGAGAGAGTGTGTGTGTGTGTCCTAGCGTGCATGCATTCGTGTGTGTGTGTGTGTGAGACAGAGAGAGAGCTGGACCAGGAGGAATGCAGTCTAGCGGTACACTTTACATGGCTGCTGTGCTTACAGGCCTGGTGCTGGTCTGACCTACCCTCTGAAGAATGCCCCCTGACTCTCAACCAACCCACCAGCCAGACAAAACCTAACGGGGAGACTGACTTTCACTAAGCAATGCAGCTCAGCGTGTTCAAGTGTGTGTGTGTGTGTGTGGTTAGCACCCGCTATCATATGCTTGTACCTGTGGACACAGCAGCTGGCCTTCAGAGCCTTTTGAGTTGGACAGACACAGACAGACAGTCAGTCATTCAGACAGACATACAGACAGACAGACAGTCAGAAAGACACAGTCGGACAGTCAGAGAGGAGTCCTTGTATTTCTCCATGGTGTTTAAAGGGATTACATCGCCGGGCGCTGTATTGCTCACTGCCCCTCCACTTCAAAGCAGCTAGCAGGCTGTGCCAGGGGCACACTGGCCCTCTCTCACTGCACGCCCCTGGCACACACCCCACATCTGCCCAGAGGGACTGCCAACGGCACACACATAGCCAGACCTGGCCCAGCATACCCTGTGTGTGTGTGTGTGTGTGTGTGTGTGTGTGTGTGAATGAGAGACTCAATTATCATTGAGGATTGTTTTTTTATCTCTCCAAACCTTGTACTTTTCTCCAAAGTCAACCACCTGCAGACAGTAGTCCCTCCTCATCTGTAGGAGTATGTACAAACTGTCCTTAGATCAGCGATTAAAATAGCTTACTGTCACTAAGCCCTCATTTACCTTCACTGGCCCCAGACCAGTTGTCAAATCAACTCAGTACCACTGAGCCAGCCAGTCACGTCATGTTCCAAAAAACTTTATTGTCCATTTAAGGTCAATTGGTATTTTGTCTTTGGCTTCCATGACAGGAAAGCTAGAAGTGGCAGTCAGACATGAGCTAAGGGTGCCAGTGAGGGACAAACAGTGCTTGGTACCTCAGCCAATGGGCTCCCAGCCATGTATCCAGTGACTCCACACGACTTCTGACTCTAATAGAGTTCATACACGTACCAAATGTGTCATGACACATACACAGATTCCCAGATGATTCATTTGGGCTGTGATGTGTTGACACGGTGTGATTCCTGACTAGAATTGAGCCATATGTTCTTTGTAGCACCGCTACTAAAACCTGCTAAATCAAGCTAAGCTCTTGGTGAAACTACCAAAACAAAGTAACAAAGAGAAGAAAAAGTGAGAGATATTCTTGGCTATATTTTCATTGACCTGTATTGAGTTTGGATGAATTTACATTAGGAGGAGATACGTTTACAGACATTCCCCTGAATAACTAAAACCTAGTCAGATACCAGAAGGTAGTAAATCTGATTTGTGAACAAGCTATAGATCAATATATGTCCATTGTGTTATAGTGGAAACGTTGCCCCCCCCTCTTGACCTCATCCTCACCTCACCTCTCCCTCCACCTCTCCTTTCATCCAAAGCTGTGCTCCCATCCCACTCTCTCTGTCAGGGTCCAGCCGTACACACAGACCAGCCATACCACCGTAATAGAATCAATCACACACAACTCAGACAAGGTGAGCAGCACGACATTTGACCCATAAACCCACCAACCCTCCGGCTGGTCAATATTCAAATAAAAAACACCATCACCTCATCCTCTCTTCCATTATCCACTAATTGTTTTCTAAATGATATCCACCCTCCTCTCCCTCTCCCCATTTACATAAGACAGTAATATTTAAAGGAAGCAGGGAGTTCATTTCCCAGAACTCACCAGGAGCTCCCGTGAGGCTTCACTTCCCCTCTCCCCCGCCACCTCTAAGCCGCAGACAGACCCGTTCCTTTAGCGGCTATCGCTAACACTAACACTAGCCACCCCAACAGACCTGAGAGGACCTGGACATTAGCTAATCCATATTTATTGCATCTAGTCCCTCTTCCCCCGGCTTGTAATTTGTATGGAGAGACATATTAGCGCTAACACGCTAGCCCTGGCAACAACAGGTTCAGACTGGTGTGAGATGCTACACGTCTGAATTGACTTAGCGTTAGCCTCGCGGGACCTAGCGGGAGGGAAGGTACTGGCTAGCAGGACTTGTCTGGCCGTATTGAGTTTCTGTGATGGCTGTTTAGCTTGTAGCTATGTGGGGGCAGGGGGGGGGAACAGAGGGTGCCCCGGCTCAATGAGTTTACTGACAGGAACCCTTAGACCACAGGGCCAGGGATCGATAGTCCCTGCACTGAACTACACAGCACCGCCAGACGAGACAGACCCAAACAATGGGGGATAGTATTACATTACACACAGTCACTCAGAGACGTGTACTTACACACACATACATGTACTTACACACACTTACATACCGGTACATGTATGTTCATACTGGATTTATTGATATGAACATGCTTATGTCTCTGATTAACAGGCACGCATTGCCACACACACACACACACACACACACACACACACACACACACACACACACACACACACACACACACACGTCACCTCTGGAGGTTATGTTTTCCTCCCTTGGTCCTGGAACCTGGTCTCCAGGTGGTCCCATGTGTCCCTCTGAACAAACACTGTCTCCCTCTCCACTTCCTCCTGTGTCACAGGGCCAGCCCCAGACATTGTGTGGCCGCCGCCCACCGTGGAGCCCCGTGATTGGCCAGAGGGTCACGGAGTTGACATTTATTAAAGGAAGTTACACGGCCGGTTATGGGGAGCTGACAGTCCTCTCGTCACGTCTCTGGTCCCGCCAGGAATCACAGGGGTTTGGGTTTCTGCCTCCCAACAACAAAATAAACAATGAACTTGTAAAGGGCCTGTATGACCCTCTCAGGGCTCCCTATTGAACCAAAATGACAGCTCTCGTTTTGCAGCTCTGTGCCACTGGGATCTGTAGTTCTACCGGAGTAGAGTAGGAGAGCTAAGGCAGTGGAGCTGAGGTGGACTACATGTCGTCTGCCATAAAAACACATGTTGGGGTTTGGGAAAGGAGAACATTTGAAGTATTTCAAGGTAGGCCTTGAAAACCACAGAGAGTGGAACGCACACCACAAACCTGTGTATTATAGCAGCCTGTCATTTCACATATTGTAGCGCGAGGGAATGAGCGAGGGAACGAAGGAGGAATGGTGAAGCTAGGGGCTCTCCAGGGAGAAGAGGGTTTAGTAGACTGTGAGGAACAATGAAAATCAGAAAGTAGAAAAGTCCACTGTAATGGACAGAGTGTTGCAGACCAGATGTGTGTGTGCATGGATGGCTCAAACGCACACATACACACACAGGTCTACAAGGGCTCCACAATCTCCACCTCCCCACGCCTGGCGTCCCCCGGCCTTCTAAAACCTTTGTTTTCCTCTCCTCTATCAGTGTCCTGTACATTCCACTCTTTCTTTTCTCTCTACCTTTCAAAGCCACTTGGGTTTCATTTGAAGCGTCCAAAACTAAAGCTATTCATCCAAATGTATTACATGTGCTGACACGCACGCAAATGGCAAAACAACATGTTTGGCTTGATTTTATTTTGGGGGTCTTGTGTGTTTTGATGGTCTATAGCGTTTCTTCATGTATACGTTACAGTGCAGAGAGGCTGGGCACATGGGGATGATGTTTATTCTTGCAGTAAGTAATCACCACTATGGTACTTATGACAGTAGACAGGCCCAGGGACCTGGAACAGTGCCCTGCGAGACCCACACACACACACACACGCACGCACACCAAGTATGTACACTAACACACAAAAGAAAACACACATTGTGGCCCAAATGCATACTAACAGTTACTTACTCCACACACACACCGAACACACACACACATTCTCCAGGCGCCGCTGGCTATGTGAACTGCTATGCCACAGGGATAGATGTGTTCTGGCACTCAGGTGGGGTAGTGTAAATCACACTGCAGCAACAGTGCCACCCACCTCTTCAAAGATGAATGGGCCGACCCACATGCCAAGCAACAATCCCAATGAGGCCATTTAAAACCAGAGCGGCTGAACCATTGTAATTTGAAACAGGGGGGGGACAATTTCCTACTTAAGTATACCTTTTACTTTCCTCGTGGACACTTGAACAGAATCCTGTTCATGTTAGTCATTTCAAAGCAAACAGCAACAATTACATTTCCCCCGTCAAACATGCAATACAATCGATCTGATCTATTGTTCCTTGATGGACCAGTCATGTTTACAGCTTGTTATTGCTCTGTCATTTCAAGTGGATTAGAGTGAACAGACAGATGTACTGCACTACTTCTACATGTATGTCTTGTTGCCGGGGGGCCAGTTTACTCTGATAAGCCAGTGTGCTCTGATAAGCCAGTTTACTCTGATAAGCCAGTTTACTCTGATAAGCCAGTGTGCTCTGATAAGCCAGTGTGCTCTGATAAGCCAGTGTGCTCTGATAAGCCAGTTTACTCTGATAAACCAGTGTGCTCTGATAAGCCAGTGTGCTCTGATAAACCAGTGTGCTCTGATAAGCCAGTGTGCTCTGATAAGCCAGTGTGCTCTGATAAGCCAGTGTGCTCTGATAAACCAGTGTGCTCTGATAAACCAGTGTGCTCTGATAAGCCAGTGTGCTCTGATAAACCAGTGTGCTCTGATAAGCCAGTGTGCTCTGATAAGCCAGTGTGCTCTGATAAACCAGTGTGCTCTGATAAGCCAGTGTGCTCTGATAAACCAGTGTGCTCTGATAAGCCAGTGTGCTCTGATAAGCCAGTGTGCTCTGATAAACCAGTGTGCTCTGATAAACCAGTGTGCTCTGATAAACCAGTGTGCTCTGATAAACCAGTGTGCTCTGATAAAGTGTGCTCTGATAAGCCAGTGTGCTCTGATAAACCAGTGTGCTCTGATAAGCCAGTGTGCTCTGATAAACCAGTGTGCTCTGATAAACCAGTGTGCTCTGATAAACTGTGCTGATAAACCAGTGTGCTCTGATAAACCAGTGTGCTCTGATAAGCCAGTGTGCTCTGATAAGCCAGTTTGCTCTGATAAGCTCTGATAAGCCAGTGTGCTCTGATAAGCCAGTGTGCTCTGATAAGCCAGTGTGCTCTGATAAGCCAGTGTGCTCTGATAAACCAGTGTGCTCTGATAAACCAGTGTGCTCTGATAAGCCAGTGTGCTCTGATAAGCCAGTGTGCTCTGATAAACCAGTGTGCTCTGATAAGCCAGTGTGCACTGATAAGCCAGTGTGCTCTGATAAACCAGTGTGCTCTGATAAGCCAGTTTGCTCTGATAAGCCAGTGTGCTCTGATAAGCCAGTTTACTCTGATAAGCCAGTGTGCTCTGATAAGCCAGTGTGCTCTGATAAGCCAGTGTACTGTGCTGTAAAGCGTGGTGGGATTTTGCGAGACGCTACAATGACTCCCAGGAACAACGATAAAAACATGTGCAGTACTTCTCTAGGGGCCCCTGTGTGTGACAGCAGGAAGAGAGGCAGGCAGGCAGGCAGGGCAAGGCAGGGAAGTAGGCAGGGAGGCAGGCAGGCAGTGAAATAGGGTACAGAGCTGCCGTGGAACCAGGGGGGTGGAGGAGTGGTGGGAGTTGAGTTAATGGTCTTGCATCTTCCTGGCAGCATGTCAATAATGGCTCTAATCACATTAAGTAAAGAGTCCATTAGCTCATTCTCTCCTCTCTCTGCTGCATGCTAGCCCAGTAAAACACAGTAGGCAGAGAGCTCCCCTAATGGTGTGTTATAGACACCACTACTCCTGCAGGATGATGATGGGAGACACTGGAAAATCACCATGTGCAGATAGGAGTCAGTACATTGTGTGTTTTTGTCTATTTTCTCGTGCTCAGTTATTTCAGCTTACAATGAGCACTGTGTATTAAATTAGTTGTGGTTGATCACAGGTAAGAATGGAATAAGAAATCATATTTGATGTATTTTTACATAAATGGCAAGACGTAGGAGTTGATGTTTATTGGCTTTGAAGAATTGTATTAAATTATAATTCATTACACCTCGGCTTTCTCTGTTGTAAAATATGGGCAGACAGACTATGAGATTAAGTTGATGATTAGTGAAGGTTGGAACCTCATTCTCAAGTGTCATTAGTCCATATTAGGTAGAAAACACAACAAATATCAAGTATCAATGTTTTACTTGTCCTCGCTCCAGCGGGGCTAATCTTCAAACAGATCAGACTTGTTTCTCTCCGTCAACTGTTAGAGGGGGGACAGGTATTACACTGAGGGAGAACAGAAACAACACATACATACATCAGAATACAACAGAAACATACTGTAAGCCAACGAGCAGAGCCAAGGAGCAAATGGTGAGCACATGTTAATGCACCTTTCCTCCCGTGGTCCTTGCCAAAATAGTAATCAAGACAAAGGAGATGTGATATAAGAGGGAGAGAAAAGCAGGACATCACACCAAAGCAGCCCCTTCCCTCCACCCCCCTGGACAGACAGGCCATTTCTCAGCCGCCTCACTGCTCCTTTCAGCCCCTGGAGGAGGAACAGCGGCCCCCACATCTGTCTCCCAGGCCCAGGACAGACCGGCCTGGCCACGTCCAAACGCTGCACATCACACGAATCATCCTCAATTAATGTGAACCATCAGGCGCTCCCTCCTTTCTCTCCCTCCTCTCTTTTCTCTCATTTACTGCTCCCTCACTTCTCAGAGGAGTCCCCCCTGGGTGTATTCTGGGTCCGCTGTGTTTTACACTGTAGACCGAGGACACGGCTGCTTAGCACAGCGGGGCTAGCTAGCCAAAACGTTAGCTTGGATGCCTTGTGAAAAAAGACAGCGAAATCAATAGATCAGTCCAAGCCCGGCCAGACGGTGCTAAGATTTAACTGCTGCGGGCGCATCTTGAAAGGTTCTGAACTGATCTGAAGCCTGGGCAGCTCCAAAGATTTTTTTTCCTAATCCACTGTGGCGCAGAGGCCCCCGAAATGGCTTCCATGTGCCGTCCCATCTGCACCTCTGCTGGGCTGTGGCCAAAGGACCGTCCTCCTTCCCTTTGAAGGGTTGCGGAGGGACAGCTTTTAAACAACCAGAGGTTACCAGACACTCTTTAGGGGCAGAAAGGGAGAGACCCTGGGAAAAAGAGGGGGAACAGCTCGCCCTGGGCCACTTAGATGTCAAGGAGTGCCAGAGAGTGACTCACCCTATCTGTCCTAGTAGAAAGGCCCTAAACCGCCTGCATGCAACCACCACTATAAATTTCACTCCACTCGATTAGCGCCCTAAGCAACAACCGACACGTCGTCATGAATATTTTACCAAAGCCTTGAGTTAAATCAGGTTGGAGAGCAACCAGGGAGGCAGAGCCAGGGTATCTCTGGGCTAGTCTGCTTGAATTGCTTGATCACTGTGTCTGGTTTTCAGTGAAAAAGCAGTCACATTCACTCACACTGCAGAGAGAGCAGACCCCAGTCATTCTGGCTCTGAAGGAGTCTCTGGCACTGATGAGCATCATATTGACCACGACCTGCAGTGCCTGGGTTTAATTGAATAACGGAAAAGGCATCAACCCGGATTCCATATCTGATCTGCCTCCCCCTCCCAAGTTCTAGTAAGAATGATGAACGCGCCGCAGCAGAAGGGCCATGTGTAGACTTTTATTGAATCCCACCTGGTTTAGACGTCAGGGTGTCTTTTTAAGGGGCGGCTGGGATGTTATATGGAAAACAGGATGATTCTCCAGGCCTGGGCTGGGTGAGTCGCACTCCCCTCAGGGGGTCATCATGAGTCCTTTAAGATCACCCAACCCCACCCGCTCTCTCTCTCTCTCCCTCCAGACTGTTTCTGATTGTTTCCTCTAAGACAGTGTCAGTGTCTTGTTTCCTTTGAGTGTTGTAATACATGACACCATTATCTAATAGCACTACTGTATCATTTCAATTGGAAGTAAACATTTAAAAATGCCCTTTTACCAATCAGATATAATTATGTAGGATAATGCAGAAAATAATGTAAAGCGTTCGCCATCTTTAAAGTATGTTCTCTCACATACAAAGCATTCAGTTTAAATGAGAACATGGTGTTAGCTAAGCGAGATCGCAGAGTACCGGTTCCTTACAAATGTCCTCCGCCCACGTCTGGGTCGACCCACTCCCCTGTGACCCATCATCACCATGCAGGAAGTGGTGCTGGTTGTTCAACCAATGACCTCCGACCTTGCCACCAGAGAGCCAATGGGAGCGGAGCAGGGGCTGGAGACAGCCCTAGCCCTCTGACTTGATGGCTCCAGGCACTTTGTGAACCCCATCCCCCATGGCACCCCTCTCGCCACCACCACTACCCAAATACATTATTCATGGAGCGATAGAAAGAGAAAGAAATAATGGGAGAAAGGGAGGGAGAGAAACAGAACATGGAGGAGGGAAGCCACAAGGTTCAAGACCTTCTCAGATCACAAGGAACTCGTGCTTAACCTCCCTTGAAGTGGCGAGCGTGGGGATAGAGGCCGTTTCTTTTTCACGTTGGGGATGAGAGAGCGGCCGAGAGGGATCAATAGGGGATTCCCTGGTGTCTTCTGGGGGAACGCGGCACTGCAAGCTGATTGGTGGATCAATGTGGTTCCCAGGGTTCAACTCCAACGCCACGGCCAGCCAGTAGTCTCCTTCGCGGCGATAGGGTAATACATACAGCCGTGTGGTTGGCTGGTCGCATCGCTCTGCCCTTGGTGAATCTGCCTCAAGCGTAGCCAGCCTATGCATTGTAACCTACATCTATTAGGGCCAAGATGCACTTACTGGATATAATGTATATATCATAAAGCCTAGAAAGACCGATAACCCCCATTATGACATCTTTAGTTATATCTGGGTCACAGATCCCCTATTCCACAAACCCCAGAACACGACTGTCGACTGTACAGCTAACAGCCCATAGATATTAATGGTTGATATTAGCTTTGTTTGCCTTGCGTGAGGAGTGCAGGATCACTCTCCATTCCCTGCCAAATAGACTGGGTCATTGGTTATGATAGGTGATGATTAGTGATGTATGTGTATGTTTTCCTTCTAGTCCTCTATGTAAAACCTCCCAGCTTCTCTCTCTCTCAGCGCAGCCTGTTAATACTAGTGCTACAGCTAATTGTATAATTGTCTGTTTTGTTTTAATCTGACAGCGTTGCCCCGGCCCCATAACAAGACCATCTTCATCTTCTCCTGTCAGCCATCATTTAACACGGCAGGTTGCTGGGCCGGGCGCCCCCGACAACACCCGGGCACCTCCGTTACTAGCAAACATTACCAGGGAACGCCGCTAGCGAGCCAACCGGTTGCAAGATAAATAAACACAGCCGTCGTCGGGCGGATTAATTCCGAGTGACACGAACACTGTGGATAAAGTAATAACGTAGAGGGGGTAGAGGGCCGTCCACTAGATTAAGTATCCTACCGCCACGTCTCTGCTGTAATTATTGTTTCATTGTCATTAACCTCACAAACGGAGGTTTATCCGCATTGTTTAAAGGACTCTGGGATGTGTAGTGACAGGGTGATCTGTCATACCTCTGGAGGGAGGAGGAACGGGGCGAGGGGGAGGGATTAATGAGGTATTACTTGGAGTTGGATGGAGGGGTGGAGGGGGCAGTGCTGGAAAATACATGGGAACGAGAGGGCCAACATTAGGCTAATTGGGAGATGAGTGCCTCCTTGTAAAAAGTGCTTCTAATGGCACATTTGTTACTCACACCGCGGCGGCGGCGCTAGACTAATGCGCTAATGCAGAGTGGGCTGCAAGAGGTGGTTAACACTACAGGGACTTTGTGTTTGTGTGCAAATATGTACATCAGCTGTCTCGGAATTTGAGATATGATATGTACACAGTGTGTATACACACACACACACTAGCTATTGTGGTGTTAGACGTCATTTCTCATCTTCTAGGAAGTTAGCATTCAATTAACAAGCGGCGTTTGATTTATCTTTGTGTTTGAACGTGGATCGAGTCTCACAGTTTAAGTTTATTTACAGAAAAGTGCTAAAGAGTTGTTTTTGTATATAAAAGACATGAAGCCCAGTCATGATACCATCAAATAGCATTGCTTTGACTAAAATATGTAATGAAACATGTTCTTGTTCATTGTCGAATATGTTATGTTTTATTATCTGTTAATATTTATTTAGAATTGTTGGTTGCCCAGCTCTTGTGGTCTGTACTTTGATAGTGTTACCATAAAACACGTTAAACATCTACTATTACACAGCGTAAACAGAGAGGGGTTATAAAATGGCCGAATAATAATGAGGAGTTTCTGAGATAAAAAGCACATGAGGTTTCCCCCTGGACCAGGAACTGTAGTCAAGCTAATCCCCTCATATTCTTCACTCACTCTGGTTGGTGTGGGGTTCAGTAAATGCAAGCTGGAGTTTCTCCCTCACCCTCTCTCTCTTCCTGTCTGTGTTTCTACCCCACCCCTCTCTCTCCATCTATCTATCTCTCCCCTTCCGTGGCCTAAGCCCTGTTGACTGTGCTTCAGGAGCATCTGGAGCAGAGCAGAACAGTGGACGGAGGCTGGGCCGTGTGTTTTCCTAGCCCCCACTGCAGTACGGGCCTTCTCTCTCCATAGCCGTAGTACTGACCTGTATCGTGATTGAACAACAAGCAGGGATGAAGGGATGGGAGGGAAGAATATGATAAGAACATAAGCCATACTTGTCTGTGTCCGGACAGTGTTCTGAAAAGCACAAGGATAAATTGCGTGTGATGGGTTTTTAAGGGGACTTGGACCTTTGAACCTTTGAAACAGCAATGGCTGACTCTCTCCTCAGTGGTTAGGGTAAGTGAGGAACATTTATTGTTGATTGATCAGTGCAGTGTAGGCCTACCTTTTTATTGGGCTTCTTCTAATCCATAACCTACCTCTGATCAAATTTGCTGTATTGTATTTCATTAGTGTCACTTTGTAACAGTCAACAGATCCAAAATAGTACCACGTATATTGGAATGTGTCATAGCTATTCCATTCTGCACCAATCATTTGGTGAGTTTGTGTCCCTTGTGCGTACGTGCCTGTTATGTACTTGTCCGTTTATTAACGTATCTGACCCTTATTCTACGACTCCCGTTGTACATTTCAAAGTGACTATTTCTGAGCAATTCTCTCCATTTCTTATCTTTCTGCCTAATTATACACTTTCTAATTGAACTTTTTTCAATGGAACCTGATGGAAATCCACATGCCCCAAGGGCCGTGCAGCTATGAAATAATAGTGCCCAGGCTACAATTTAATGTCATATAGCTCCAAGCGAAAAACTCACACACACAGAATGAAAGTGTAAAATGTTTTTTTAATGTATATTTAACAACAAATAACCCCAGTTACTATTGATGTTCCGTCTCCCAAGGATTCAT
This sequence comes from Oncorhynchus nerka, assembly GCF_034236695.1. Taxonomy (NCBI): domain Eukaryota; kingdom Metazoa; phylum Chordata; class Actinopteri; order Salmoniformes; family Salmonidae; genus Oncorhynchus; species Oncorhynchus nerka. Next base: position 24,092,142 of record NC_088413.1, on the reverse strand, counting down.
TTGGCTTGTATGTCTAAGGGCATGATGTGCAACCACTCTCTATCTACCCCCCTCACTCTCACTCACACACACACACACACACACACACACACACACACACACACACACACACACACACACACACACACACACACACACACACACACACACGCATGCAGACACACATGAACACACACACACTTCCTTTTCCATTCTCTCTCTCCCTCTGTCTTGTTAAACATTTATCTTGTGTTTTTCCCTTTAAGGCCCTTTGTGATGTATTTTTACACCCTCTTAGACTGTTGTATCTCTGATAGATTCTGCCAGGCAGGAGAGAAGGAACGGGGTGTGAACGGGGAACAGTACCCTAGCGTTGCTTCTAATTGTTGTGGTTGCACTGTCGTTCCCTTGAAGTCACACTTGACTGGGCTGCAGAGGTCCCACAGGACCATGCAGAGTAAACTGTAGTGTTTATCCCCACCACTCATATAATAAACACACACACACACACTCATGCATACATACATACATATATGCACACACACTCACACCATTCACAAAGTAGCAGCTCTGTAGTGCACACAGCCCCGTTTTCTTCCCGTGTGAACAAGCAATGTGGGACTTAAATTTAAAATAAAATGTCTAGATAATTGATTAGCACCAATGTTGAATCTCATACTAACACCTGTTAAAGTCTGTCAAACAAATAAGTTGTTTAGTTGACAGGATGTGCCAATCTCTGTTAGTGATTTGCTGGGTTCCACCCTCCCAGTACACAGTCAGAGCACCAGTGGGTTCAGAGTCTGAGACAACAGAACTGGGTCAGTATTCTGTGTATCAAAGCTCTGAGCTCGACCGCAAACTCTTTCAGTTCAGGTTCAGGTCTTGCCAAGATTCCTTTCCCAGAATCCATTGCCATGTCTCGACGTTTGGCAATTGACGCGCATGTTTGTTCAAAACTCGAGGCGTTTTATTTTTCTGTGGTTAATAGCACCATCTCCAAAAGAGACGGCCGCCAAGGAAAGTGCTCCTCTTGGAATAATGCTGAGAGCTCTCCCATCGGAGTCATTCTTTTCTCCCAGGATGGAAACTTTGTTTCCCACGCTTCCACAGGGCTCCACAAGCACAGGGTTGGGAAACACCAAGGCCCATGTAAAATATGTCCTGTCAACATTTACTTCATTACATTTCCCATTCCCTCCCACCTTCTCTCCATAGGCAGTGTAAATGCAAGCACATGCGTTTTCCTCTTGACACGGTCACACTGATAAAGTATGGCTGCTTCTTTAGTATTGAATCTGATGGGAGATATGCATCCCGTAAACCTCATTAACATAAAAACTGATCCCAGGTCTGTTCTTAATGAACGTGATGCCAGATCAGTGTCACCTCTAAAGACGCACTTAAATTAACATGGATGTTCTTATTTTAATGTCAAAGTCGACTTAACCCCCCATAGACTAATATTCCTAACTCCATTTTACTTTGTTCATTAGATTCCCTCAGAGATAAGAGGAAACTATAAAAAATGGCTGCCAAGTAGCAAGGTACGATTAGTGGTTCGCGCTAATTAATCCATTCTTTCTTTTAGCAGCCTTTTCTCTCCCCGGCTGTCATCGCGGCAGTAAACATAGCGGAGCTGCGTGCCGTGCGCTGTTCTGAGGGACTCTCAGCGAGAGTTCACATCTTTCACGGGCTGTTTTTGTTAAACAGTCTCACAGCGAATAGATCAACGTCCCCAGAAATGGTTAGAATTCACAGGTACCCACTAATAGCCCACCAGCCCCACCGGCCCCAGCGGTCTCCATTTGTTTGCTTTTAGACTTTATTAAACTCTTCCTGTTCCTCTCGCTGTGTGCCTAATGACTGTGTATGCATAGCTGATGAAAGGTAAAGAAGGAAGGAGAGAAAGGGGGAAGGGAAAGAGGGACAGGGAAGAGGAGGAGGGTTATTATCAGAGCTCTATTATCAATCTTTACTTGTCGCTTCAGGGGCCTCTGAATTTCATGAGCCGATAACAACACCCCTTCCCTACCCCCTTCCACCCCGCTCCCTCTCGACCTCAGACCGACCATGGTGATTATGCACAATCAATAACTTTTGTGTGTTTTGTCTATTCTCTCTCGTCTTTCCATTGGGCCTCTAGGATGCTGCGGGCAAGGTGCTGGACCGCTGGTCCATTATGTCTCGGGAAGAGGAGATCATCACCCTGCAGCAGTTCCTTCGTTTCGGAGAGACCAAGTCCATCGTGGAGCTGATGGCCATCCAGGAGAAGGAGGGTCAGGCGGTCACCGTGCCCTCCTCCAAGACCGACTCAGGCATCCGGACGTTCATCGAGAGCAACAGCACGGGACGCGGTCGAAGCCCAGGCCTCCTCAACCACATGGAGACCAGCAGCCCGTCCAGCATCCACCACTTTGAGAACATCCCTAACAGTCTAGCCTTCCTGCTGCCGTTCCAGTACATCAACCCTGTGTCGGCCCCCATGCTGGGACTGCCCCCCAATGGCCTGGCGCTGGAGCAGTCGGGCCTCCGGGGCCTCCACGACCGGGATCGCGAGGCCAGCCTACCCAATCAGGGCGAGACGGTGGAGAGCAGCGAGTCCGAAGTATCCCTCAGCCCTTTCCGCAGCAGCGGTCAGAGCCCCAGCCGCATCGGAGCCCTGGGGGGCATGAACAACGCCATTGAGCCCAAACAGGAGCCCAACAACCGGGCATCACCCATCTCGCCCACTCCTTCCAACCAGCCGTCCCAGCAGCAGACGGAACAGCAGCAGCAAGGCCAGCAGCAGCAGCAAGGCCAGGGGCAACCCGGGACCCCACGGCCTAGGTCCAACTCCCTCAACGACCACCAGGCCCACCACCACTTTGTGAAGAGCGAGCAGTCCAAGAGCATTACCCACTCATCCTTCTCCTCCAAGATGCACCGCATGCGCCGCATGGGAGCCACCTCACGCAAGGGCCGTGTGTGCTGCAACTCGTGCGGCAAGACCTTCTACGACAAAGGTACGCTGAAGATCCACTACAACGCCGTACACCTCAAGATCAAGCACCGCTGCACCATCGAGGGCTGCAACATGGTGTTCAGCTCGCTGCGCAGCCGCAACCGCCACAGCGCCAACCCCAACCCACGCCTGCACATGCCCATGCTGAGGAACAACCGCGACAAGGACCTCATCCGTGGGTCGGGCCCCGGCACGCCCGTCATCTCCAGCGCCAAGAGCGGCTTCACCCTCACCAGTCCCGGACGGCCACCTCTGGGTTTCGCCACCCCGCCCCTGGACACCATGCTCCAGTCACCCCTGCAGAGCCCACTGGTCTTCCCCTCCCTGAAGTCGGTGCAGCCCATCCAGCCGGTGCCCCCTTTCTACCGTACGCTGCTGTCCCCACAGCACCTGGTCAGTCCTCCAGTGTCACTGCCCACCAGCCCCATCCTGCCCTCCACCACCAACAACACCTCTCTGATGGACCAGCAGCATCAGCTCCTGGCTGCCGCCGCAGCCGCAGCCTCCCACAACGCCCACAATATGTCTTCTGAAGGTGGGCTAATGTCCCACCACAGGCTGCCCACCCCCAGTATCCCCCAGCAGGATCCAGCTGCTGCCACCAACACGGACCCCACCCCCAAGAAGAAGCCCCGTAAGTCCAGCATGCCGGTGAAGATCGAGAAGGAGGTGATTGATGTGGCGGACGAGTACGATGAGGACAAAGACGACGATGATGACGACAGTTGTCACCACCACCACCACCACCACCACCCCTCCTCCCACCTCCACCACAACAACATCAATGGAAACCGCAACAACAACAACAACAACAGCAGAGGAGGGAACAACAATGGCCACCACAGCGGCGGCAGCGGGCACCAGTCCCCCTCCCAGGATGAGATGAGCCCAGGCCTGATGAGGGGACACCTGATGAGGCACGACCAGGACGACTGCCGGGGAGAGGGACCCGGAGGCGTGGGCGGAAGGGGCGAGAGAGGAGGCCCAGGCGGTGAGCTTCGCTGCATGGACAGCTTCACCTCCGAGGACCAGGACCACGAGAGAGACTTTGAGAACGATTCTGAGACTTCGGACTCCAAGATGTCCTACCGCGAGGAGATGATGGAGGTGGAGGAGCAGCACCAGAGGCTGAGGCTCAACTCCTCCAGGAGCTCCAGAGTAGGAGGAGGCAACAACCTGGAAAAGGACCAGGAGGACCTGGAGGCCAGAGATGAGGAGGCGCAGCTGAGGAAGGAGATGGAAGACCCCAAGAGCCGCTCCTCACCCTCACCCCACCAGCCCGCCATCAAGATTAAGGAGGAGCTCAACGACCCCACCTACGACATGTTCTGCATGAGCCAGTACGGCCTCTACAACGGGGGCATGGCGGCTGCTGCAGCCGCCGCCGCCAGCATGGCTGCCCTTCACGAGAGCTTCATCTCCTCCATGAGCTACGGCGCCAGCCCGCCCAAGTTCCCCTCCTCGCACTCCCCCGAGGGAGAACTGTGCACCAGCCCCAACTCCAACGACCCCAAGATCTGCTACGTGTGCAAGAAAAGCTTCAAGAGCTCCTACAGTGTCAAACTGCACTACAAGAACGTGCACCTCAAAGAGATGCACGTGTGCACCGTGTCCGGCTGCAACGCCGCCTTCCCCTCCCGACGGAGCAGAGACAGGTGAGTGTCGTACAACACACACACATATATACACACTAACAGTGTCTTTTTTCTTGGCTTACAATTGGTTCTTAATTTGACTGCCTCAATTTTTCTGACTAATTATTTAAATATCAGTAGAGTATGAATGAATACTATGATACAACTGGTGTTATTAATTCATTTGTTTACTTGGAAACCCAGTAGCTTTTGCGGAGGCAGCAGCTATTCTCCTGGGGTCCACAAAAAACACGACAAGTAACAAACAATTTGAGATAAACGATACAACTATATATATATATATATATATATATATATATACACACACACTTTCTTCTAAAACTCGTCTGTCTAATCTTGTTCTGAGAAATGAAGGCTATTCTATACGAGGAATTGCCAAGAAACTGAAGATCTTGTACAACGCTGTGTACTACTCCCTTCACAGAACAGCACAAACTGGCCCTAACCAGAATAGAAAGAGGAGTGGGAGGCCCCGGTGCACAACTGAGCAAGAGGACAAGTATTTAAGAGTTTCTAGTTTGAGAAACAGATGCCTCCCAAGTCCTCAACTGGCAGCTTCATTAAATTGTACCCGCAAAACACCAGTCTCAATGTCAACAGTGAAGAGGAAACTCCGGGATGCTGGCCTTCTAGGCAGAGTTCCTCTGTCCAGTGTCTGTGTTCTTTTGCCCATCTTCATCTTTTCTTTTCATTGGCCAAAGCTTTTTCTTTGCCTAGAAGGCCAGCATCCCGGAGTCGCCTATTCACTGTGCACCGGGGCCTCCCACTCCTCTTTCTATTCTGGTTAGAGCCAGTTAGCGCTGTTCTGTGAAGGGAGTAGTACACAGCGTTGTATGAGATCTTCAGTTTCTTGTCAATTTCTCGCATGGAATAGTCTTTATTTCTCAGAAGAATGTCTTTGTTTCTGGACATTTTGAACCTGTAATCGAACCCACAAATGCTGATGCTCCAGATACTCAACTAGTCTAAAGAAGGCCAGTTGTATTGCTTCTTTAATTAGAACAACAGTTTTCAGCTGTGCTAACATAACTGCAAAAGGGTTTTCTAATGATCAATTAGCCTTTTAAAATGATAAACTTGGATTAGCTAACACAACATGACATAGGAACACAGAAGTGATGATTACTGATAATGTGCCTATGTAGATATTGCATAAAAATATTAAAAATATATAACATTCGGCAATTTCCAGCTGCAATAGTCATTTACAACATTAATAATGTCTACACTGTATTTCTGATCAATTTGATGTTATTTTAGTGGACAAAAAAAATGTGCTTTTCTTTCAAAAACAAGGACATTTCTAAGTGAACCCAACTTTTGAACGGTAGTGTGTATATATATATATATATATCTAAATATAAAATATATTTTGATTTGTTTAACACTTTGTTGGTTACTACATTAATCCATGTGTTATATCATAGTACAACGCTGTACAATGTAGAATAATAGTAAAAATAAAACCCTTGAATTAGACTTTTGACTGGTACTGTGTGTGTATATATATATATATATATAAAAAATACTAACAATTAAGGCATTTATTACAGGTAGGTTCATTACATATGTTTTGTCCTTTCATTTTGACATTACATGACGTAATTAGAAACATTGACAATGTTGTGGATGTATGTATGGTGCATGTATCGTTTTATTTGATATTTCATCATATCAGTAATTGTGGAATTAGTAACGGGGAAGTTTAGGACAGTAGATTAGTTTTCTTGATGAGCTACTCAACTGCAGTGAAGTCTTTTTTATTACTTAGATGGAGTGAAATTATTAAGGCGTCACCTACCATATGTTAAGTGAAACGCACCATTAGCAGAGATACACCTTATAATGTAACAGGTATACAGTGGCATCTGTTGACTGTCATGTCAAAGTTCAGAGAAGTAGGGTGTCATTGCCAGAACACACACACAATCTTCCACTCTGAGATATACCCCTGTTTACCTCCCCTCACTCACCTCGTTACTGACAGGTGAGGTAGCATACATTAACGTAGACGGCGGTCTGTCAAGCCACTGCATGTATTAGCGCCCTGCTCCAGGAGGTGAGGCTAGCCACGCTCTACCTACCTGGGTTTGTTAGCACATCCACCCTATCCAAACACACCCTCCCAGAACACACAACCTCCCACACACACCCTCCCAGAATACACACACCCACTAAAGCTAGCAGCAGGTTGATGCCAGAACACAACACATGCTGAGGCTACACAACATCAGAGTGCCCTGGGCTAGCAACTAGCATTTAGCTCTCCAAGGAATTGCTAACAATTGTTTTGTTTTTTTGTATGAGGGGATGTTTGAAGTTAGACTTCGACTGGCCTAAGAGTGGTTTGAAAATAGCCTATCAAATGTGTGTGACTCATTAGCATTGTTATTAGCATCATAAAAAAAACGAAGTAAAGGCCTTGTGTGTGACATTGCCAGGTCTATTCCCCTGACCACCGTGTAAACAAGCATGTCCATTTGACTGAACGGTCCAGTCTGTCTTCACAGTGGGGTGTCGGTGGAAAAAGGGCCCTTGAAAGGAAATGTAAATTCATCTCCTCCCCAACGCCCCTCGAAAATAGACATGACTTCAAGTGTAACAAATGCACCCCCCCCCCACACACACACACACACTCACACAGAGCATGCCTTTGCTCCCAGTATAATGACATATGCCACATTCTAGAGCTCTAGAAGAGGAGAAGCCTCACTCAACCAGCTCCTCTGAAGAAAGAGATAAAAACATGTTATGTTGTGTTAGAGCACGCCGTGGTGACAAGTGACACTTTTTTATTTAGATAAAGAGCGAGTGTGTTTTCTCCCCCTCCTAATCTAATTTGCTTCTCTGAGGAGTTTTTTCTCTAGTTTTTCTCAGTTGTTTTGTCTCAACAGCAACCCTCCACCCGCCTCCCCTCTCCACCCGGGGCCTTTATTAAGTTCCTTGTTTCAGTGGCATCTGTTCATTCTGTTCCTGTTTGTTCATTAGCACCAAGTAAATAGAGCAGGTGACTCTGGCACTTGTTCAAGGAGAGAGGGATGGAGGCAGGGATAGAGGGAGGGGAAGAGGGGATGGAGTAGGTGGATGAGAGGGAAAAATGAGAGATGGGTTAGTGTCAGCGGAGGAGAGAGGGGGAAAGGGGGGATGGAGGAGAAGAGACAGATAAAATAGAGTTAGCAGAGGAGAGAGGGGGAAAGGGGGATGGAGGAGAAGAGACAGGTAAAATAGAGTTAGCAGAGGAGAGAGGGGGAAAGGGGGGTGGAGGAGAAGAGACAGGTAAAATAGAGTTAGCAGAGGAGAGAGGGGGAAAGGGGGATGGAGGAGAAGAGACAGGTAAAATAGAGTTAGCAGAGGAGAGAGGGGGAAAGGGGGGTGGAGGAGAAGAGACAGGTAAAATAGAGTTAGCAGAGGAGAGAGGGGGAAAGGGGGGATGGAGGAGAAGAGACAGGTAAAATAGAGTTAGCGGAAGAGAGAGGGGGAAAGGGGGGATGGAGGAGAAGAGACAGGTAAAATAGAGTTAGCGGAGGAGAGAGGGGGAAAGGGGGGGATGGAGGAGAAGAGACAGGTAAAATAGAGTTAGCGGAGGAGAGAGGGGGAAAGGGGGGATGGAGGAGAAGAGACAGGTAAAATAGAGTCAGCGGAGGAGAGAGGGGGAAAGGGGGGATGGAGGAGAAGAGACAGGTAAAATAGAGTTAGCAGAGGAGAGAGGGGGAAAGGGGGATGGAGGAGAAGAGACAGGTAAAATAGAGTTAGCAGAGGAGAGAGGGGGAAAGGGGGGTGGAGGAGAAGAGACAGGTAAAATAGAGTTAGCAGAGGAGAGAGGGGGAAAGGGGGATGGAGGAGAAGAGACAGGTAAAATAGAGTTAGCAGAGGAGAGAGGGGGAAAGGGGGGTGGAGGAGAAGATACAGGTAAAATAGAGTTAGCAGAGGAGAGAGGGGGAAAGGGGGGATGGAGGAGAAGAGACAGGTAAAATAGAGTTAGCGGAAGAGAGAGGGGGAAAGGGGGGATGGAGGAGAAGAGACAGGTAAAATAGAGTTAGCAGAGGAGAGAGGGGGAAAGGGGGATGGAGGAGAAGAGACAGGTAAAATAGAGTTAGCGGAGGAGAGAGGGGGAAAGGGGGATGGAGGAGAAGAGACAGGTAAAATAGAGTTAGCGGAGGAGAGAGGGGGAAAGGGGGGATGGAGGAGAAGAGACAGGTAAAATAGAGTTAGCGGAGGAGAGAGGGGGAAAGGGGGATGGAGGAGAAGAGACAGGTAAAATAGAGTTAGCGGAGGAGAGAGGGGGAAAGGGGGGATGGAGGAGAAGAGACAGGTAAAATAGAGTCAGCGGAGGAGAGAGGGGGAAAGGGGGGGATGGAGGAGAAGAGACAGGTAAAATAGAGTGAGCGGAGGAGAGAGGGGGAAAGGGGGGGATGGAGGAGAAGAGACAGGTAAAATAGAGTTAGCGGAGGAGAAGAGAAGGTGAAATCATGCCGCTCACCTGACGCAGCTGGTGCCGACAGCAGGGAGATGACAGGAAGTGTTATTAAAGGATGCGTTGCCGTGCCGATGCGTGTGTTTGACACAGCCGCGGATGATGCGTTAGTTCGTTACCCTCTTTGACGAGGCTTTAGGGACAGGGAGCGCCCGGGGCACGAGAGGCCTGCTGTCTCGCATAACCACACACACAAACACAGACACATGCTTGTGCACGTATAAAATCACACAAACTCAAAAGCTGATGCGTTCCTATAGATGCATATAGTCTTACAGAGGCTCACTCATTCATTGTAATGTACACAGTATTTTTAATTAGTCTCTTTATTGCACTAAAATAAAATATGATATTAAACAAATAGCCCTGACCTTATGGTTTGATACGATCCAAATAACAGCCTCCCCACAGCGAACAGACATCTCAACAAATGTTTAGATACTAAATTACCATGACGGAAACGCCAATGGTATCGAGGCATCCCAAAGACTCACTTCACACATTTCTGAATGAGTGGCAAGTAAGCCGACCAATACCTGCTCAGGAGCTGGACACACATGGCCAAACTGACCAATGAGGAGGCCTAATTCAACGGCCTACTTCCTTATTTAGTGGAAGTCAAGGTAGAACTATGAATCAGAGCCCTCCCCCGCCCGTCATCCTTCCCGACCACTGCCCCAGCTTGTCTCCCAACTATATAATTTAGCCGTCCATCTTTTTTATTGGGCGCTCTCCGACATTAGCGCTCCCCACTTGTATTAGCATCTGCCGCGGCGACCCCGTAATGGCCTTTAAAAAAACACTTAACTCCGGCACTAAACGAGGAGGGGATGACAGTGGTGGGAAAAACGAATCAGTGAAAAACAGCACTAGTTAGGATCCTCTGACTCACTCACAGTAAAGGATTTGGTTTCCAAGAGGCAGTGGGTGCTGTAGTATAGAGAGGTGCAACTGTGAGGGAGCGAGGTCAAATTAGACTGTGTTTCGTCTTCCATCTTGGCTCAAAGATGAACCCAAATGTCTTCCACAGGCTTATAGTGAAGCATGAACCTCAACCCACGCTCACAGACACGGTGTCACAGTGACTGTGGAATCTTGCCCTAGTGATGTGCGTGTGACAGTTTGACTCGATTACCAGAAACACAAGCGTATAAATTCCAGAAGCGCTTTAACATAAGGCACTGATGAATAGATAGGTGTGTAGCAGGAAGAGAGGACAATCACTGCTGTGAACATATGGATCTTAGAAGGAAGACGGTTTTAGACCAAGATGTGGGTGAGTTACACCTAAGTACACTATTGTTTCCATACTTTGAGTATGTCCCAAATGGCAACCTATACCCTATATAGTGCACTACTTGTAATCAGAACCCTGGTCAAAAGTAGTGCACTATATGGTAAATAGGGTGCCATTCGGGACGGATCTTTTGTGTGGCGCATAAATTCCTGGTAGCATATGGGATGTATTACTGAGCCTGCCGCTCCTATGGAATAAGGAGAGAAGCGTAACAACAGAGGGGTATCGCGGGGCCAAAGGAATTGTGGGTTATTGAAGCTATAGTCAGGGCTCTGGCCGAACACCAATCAGATGTGTCCCTGGGTAATCCCTTAACTACATAATGCATGCTGCAGTGTAATTGTAGTTGTAACATGGGAAAATAATTTGGTCGTTTTCATAAGGACTTTTCCCCTCTGATAATATTATTGTGGAGGAAGGATTGGGAAACCACAACGCCTCAGACATTGGTTTGCTGCTACATAAAGTTTGAGTAGTTTCAAATGACATTTTTCATAAGATTCACTACAAAATGTTACAAATTCCACAGCTGATAACATATTATTTCTGATATTATGAAACCAATCATTATTATATTTAAAATAATCTGATAAGTAACTGTATGATTAATTAAATACATTTAATGCAATATAACCTGTAATTATAATAATCTATTCATTATATCACAGAATAATGATATTTAATCTCAGTAAACCAAACCGTATGCCTTCTCTTCATCCCTTGTATTTGAGCTTTAGAATGTAAAATATCTATAACAGAAACCGTATCTGAGCCTAAATCTGCTGGGGCACCCAGACATTTGTTTCCAACCAGATAATGTATGCAAAATCCAGGTCTGTAATATGCAGTGCTAATAACCAGCTTCCTCCTCTCCCCCACCACCTCTCCTCTCTCTCCTCACAGCGAGATGTTGACGTCTATACCAACAACAGGAGGTTGTCCAGGTACCTCAGCATATCCCATTAGTCAATTATTTCTCTACAGTGGAGTGACACCCCAGAGGATCGTAGGTAGGCGCATCAAACAAACGCTACCTTCAAAAGCCCCGATGTCAGAGTCAATTAGAGGGGAGGACAAGGACATTTGATCTACGGTATCATATTAATATTTGAGGGAAACAACAAAAGACAATGGGAAATGACAATAGTGTCACAAGCGTTTGAAGAGAGAGGGGGGGGGGCATTTTGTATTTACATGGTGACGTAGATGTAAAGATACAGATCAATGGCGTGGTTAACTAACAGGATAAACAACATAGCATACTGCTGTTTTACACACACGCGCACACACACACACACACACACACACACGGCTAATAGAGTACAGAGAGTCCTCTAACATCTAGCTGCTAGTTGTACATCAATACAGTAACAGTACAGTGTTTCCCTCCAGCCCCCTGGCCACCAGGCGCTCAGCTCAGAGGTAAATGATTGCATATTTATTGTGGAGGGCGGCACACACACACACAGCGGTGGCAGCAGCGGTAGTATGATTAACGTCTGAAAGGCGTGCCGACCAGTAATCATCGGCCTTATTATCCTCGTTAATCATATTTTCCTAAATCAACGACAGGGCCTCCCTCTCACTTTTCTACATGTTTATATTAAAACTCTTCCTTGTTTTATTCATTTTCATCCCTTCATCGGAGGACTCTGTCACCAGGTGCTTTCCCGCACTTATTTCCCATGATGCACTAGTGTGCGGCAGCCCCTCGTCCCCACACGGATGGAGGGATGCAAAGAGTGAAGGTTAATTACGTTTGAGAGCCACTCTCTCTCATCCTCCTGCCCCTCTCTCTCTCCTCCTCCTGCCCCTCTCTCCCCTCCTCCTCCTCCACCTCTCTCCCCTCCTCCTCCTCCTCCTCTCTCTCCTCCTCCTCCCCCTCTCTCCCCTCCTCCTCCCCCTCTCTCTCTCTCCTCCTCCTGCCTCTCTCTCCCTCCTCCTCCCCCTCACTCTCTCCTCCTCCTGCCCCTCTCTCCCCTCCTCCTCCCCCTCGCTCTCTCCTCCTCCTGCCCCTCTCTCCCCTCCTCCCCCTCTCTCCCCTCCTCCTCCCCTCACTCGCCTCCTCCTCCCCCTCCTCCCTCTCTCCCCTCCTCCTCCCACTCTCTCCCCTCCTCCTCCTGCCCCTCTCTCCCCTCCTCCTCCTGCCCCTCTCTCTCCTCCTCCTCCTGCCCCTCTCTCTCCTCCTCCTCCTCCCTCTCCCACTCTCTCCCCTCCTCCTCCTGCCCCTCTCTCCCCTCCTCCTCCTGCCCCTCTCTCTCCTCCTCCCCCCCTGCCCCTCTCTCCCCTCCTCCTCCTGCCCCTCTCTCTCCTCCTCCCCCCCTCCCCCTCTCCCCTCCTCCTCCTCCCCCTCTCTCCCCTCCTCCTCCCCTGCTCCCTTCAAGCCATGTGGGCCCGGTCTCTGGTAGAACTTGAGTGAAGCTGCAGTCTCTTGATTTGCCATGCTTAAACAAAGGCCTGATCATTTATAGAGAGAATGTGTTATTTAATTTAGCCACAGATCCCGAGTTCAAAATACAAAATATCTACTGATGAACAGTATGTTAATGACATTACACTATGAAAGGGGACTTTTATGTTAATTTATCTTTGATACATTTGGGTTTTGTGGATAAAGACAAAAAGAGAATCAGAGAATCACTTTCAGAAGGCTTTCGTTTGGAACAATAAGCGTCGCAAATCTTTCACATTCTGTAAGTAATTGTAGGCTAATATAATGCCAGGGCTTTGTTGATGTGATCTGTGACTTAGCCTTCCATCTAAACCTCCATGGTGTGTCTATGGAGTCTGTGTAACCAACCCCTGAGAGGAATAATCCTTTTATGAACTTTTTGATCAAGTTTCTCCAGCTATGTCTGAACTGAACTTCAGTGTGTGTTGCTGAGGTAGTACAGCTAGTAGAGAATAAAGACAGATAATGATGAATGTGTTTTACCCCTCGATCATCCTCCCACCTCTCCTCTCCAAACCTCATCACATAACAACCCCACATGACAGCAGAGGCAAAGAACCATCAGCGTCAGTTTAATATGACTTCACTTTGCTCATTATGACTCATTTAGACAGTGCACACACACACGCACACACACACACACACACACACACACGGTACAGAGGGAAGGACAGGGCCATTGGAGGAGAGACGGGAGCCTAAAGATGATTAACGTTGGCTGGGACAGACGCGTTAGCTAGCTAGCCTCTCTCCATCTCCTCCTACTCTGCACAAACAAAATGGCCTCTCAAGAGGCCTCCCCCGTCTTTGGGCGAAGATGAGACTGTCAATTTGGTTTTCCTGCCACGTTACTGGTCATCAGGGAGGGAGAGGTGGAGAAGGGAGTGAGGGAACGAAGGAGTTTGGTTTGGGGGGTAGAGGAATGGGGAAGAGGGGGAGTGAAATAGTGGTGGCAGAGTGATGGAGACAGGGAGATGGGGCAGAGAGGCTAAATCTGATAAATGAAGGAATCTGTGTATGGCCTCTAAATGAGGAAAATATAACCCCAAGAATATAACTGCAGCCTGACACACTTCCAGTGAATATGTTTAGAGATCGGGAGGAGATGCATCTGTCACCGGTGCAGGTGAATTCCTCCGCAAAGTCCATTCAAGCAGCCATTACTCACACCATATTACTCACACCATATTACTCACACCATATTCCACAGGCTTGAATTGTTCCAAAGATGCACAGGAACAATCTATTTATTTATTTTAAACAGTAATCACTAATTGTTTGATTACTCAACACATCTTGTTTTTCTCAGGGTCAGAATGTGGACTTTGTGAATGACAGTATAAGGACCAGAAGGGACATATAAATGTAGAATGTAGATGGGCTGTGTGTTAGTTATTCAGTTGTGGTCTTGATATTGTGATCTAGAATAAATGCTGATATCACAGTAATGACATATGGCTGATGCAGTAGTACTTAGTAATACTGTAGTAATTCAGGGTACTTACTGCATGGCACTTTAGCATGTGTTTTAACCTCATCAGTCAGGGAGCCATGGCAGACTAGAGCTTATGAGCAGTGTGTGGGGTGTGGCTTTAGGGGTGGAGACATGTTGCAAAGGACCCGCCTACCTGAGCATCATCAACAGCATACAGCCCAATCACATCAGCTAATGCCATAGCATGTTGGCATCCCCACTAAAAACAATCAACAAACCAATCAAATTGAATGTAATCGATGTAGCAAAATATCTAGACCCAATTGTTTGTTTATTGGTTGTGGAAACAGTCATTTCTCCATCTACACAGGGCTACATTAGGAGAGACAATGAGTCATGACTATTTGGACCATAAGATAACAACATCTGTGTATCAGACTGTTATCAGGTTAAAAGAAGAGAGCTAAGAATTTCCATAAGTCTCAGAACATGGATGTACTGTATATTTTTTCTCTCTCTCTCTCTCTCTCTCTCTCTCTCTCTCGCTCTCTCTCTCTCTCTTTCACACACATACACACACAAGCTTGCGCGCACAGGCACACACGCGGCAGTGACAACCACGGCCAATCGATTCTCCCCGCTCCTCGATGCTGACAATGCTCAAGTGGACGGTGCTCCTGTTTGCTTCCTCTTGTAACACAGAAAGAAAGGGGTCCCTCCATTCCAATGAATGTATACTATTTTTACCCTCTTGCAGGAGAATGTCCGATAGGGAACTAAATAATTAAAGGCCAGGGACCCTTTTTGACTGCATCAACCATGGCACTGCTGGTAAGCTCTACTATACATTGTGAATCCATTTGCCCTCGTCCTGTCCTGCCAAGGACGTCTGTTTTTAGTTTGTCCCACCCTCCACCGTGCCCCTTGCCTTGCATGAAACCCCCTCGTATTTAAAAGCACTGCTTGATATTCCTTAGTCATTGCTTACTTTTGTTTCATTTCACTTTAAAAGTCTTGATTTCATTTGAAAAGTCCCCTAACATGTTGTATTGTGGACAGTGGGATGTGTATACTGTGCCACTTCCATATCTGACACCAGTTATTACTCACTTATGTTTACCTTTCTTTGTCCATTTTATTGTGACATTTGCTGTGGTGGAGCCTGCATCCCTCCCAGTCTGAAATGGCAACTGTGGAATTGGAGGGAAGAGGCATTGAATTTGAGCTGTCAAAACACATTTTACCTCACATCTTTTGGCCTGGCTTTGCAATGCAGACTGCTACACCTCACAAACAATACCCTTTAGCTCTAGCTAGCTTTAGCACGACACCAGATCCAGGCTTACACTTCCTTGTTGTGAATTCGATGGCGGTGGCTATGCGTTATGAGATACTACTGCTCTCTGTGTGAAAAAGCGGACATTTTTATTTCTTATTAAAGCAAAGGGGATACATGGGGATCATATGTTTAAAAGGGGGGGCCTGATTAAGCCACTTCCAATAGGGAGCCAGTGTGATAATGCTGTCGGAGATCTAATACGCTATCCACTTTCCCTCCATTATCACATTACCACAGCTCCAATCAATTGATAAACTCTCATTCAATATGGTGGAGTATTTAATTGAGTCAGAGTCTATTGGATTTGCAGTGGAGCTGTGCTAGACGTGCTGACTGTGGTAAACACCGTGGCGGGATGCTCTCGCCACACCGCGTTAGACCAGTTAGGGGAACGTTATGAGAAGGACTGGGTATAGTTTCTCTCACCTAAAAGGGAGGGCATTGGAAGCCATTTCAACATATTTACTTAACCTATCAAGAGGAAGCTAAGGTAAAGACTGAGGAGAGGTTCTAGAACAAGGTGAATCGTTTACTAGTTATTTTGTCTGGCATGAGTTCAGGGGTTAGTGAAGAGGACAGGAAGAGAGGAGGGTTATTGAAAATGTAGTGACTGATACAATATCATTCAAATACTTAGAACTCCAAGCATAGGTGCATGTGTTGGGCGAGACAGAACACATGTTTTGGAATGCAAAATGTATCATCTTTCTAAAAGGATCTGAGAATGTTACCATTCCAGTCATTGTTTAAAGCGCTGAAACACCATTTTGCTTGATTTGACAACTTGTTTAGCCATTTTCTTATGAAAACGATCTCTCTCTACCTCCCCCTTCATTATGTCTTTCCACCAGGCACAGCTCCAACATCAACCTGCATCGCAAACTGCTTACCAAAGAGCTGGACGACATTGTCCTGGACCCCCAACTCACGCCGCTGCCCAAGGACCTGCGCGCCGAGTTCCTGGCTAAGATCTACGCCGGGCACCACTTGGGCCTGGACGCCATGGCAGGGGCGGGCATTGGCGGCGCCAGCCTGGGGGGAGGAGGGCTGAACCGTGACGCCAGCTCCCCGGCAGGCACCGATTACCCCCACCACCACCCCCTAAACCATCACCACCACCACCACCCCCTCCACCACCCCCTCACCAACGGCTTCTACCACCGCAGTGGCCCCCCAGACGACTACATGGTGCTGGACCTGAGCACCGCGTCCAGCGTTCAGTCCAGCGGGTCAGTCCATTCATCACGCCAGTCGGACGAGGGCAGCGACGAGGGCATCCTATTGGATGACCTGGAGGAGGGGTGGAGGAGGGAGGGATCAGCGACGGGGAGGACTGCTCCCAGCATGCCCCGGGGCAGGCAGGGGCCGGGAGGCGGCGGGACCAGGTCGGCGAGGGAGGAGTCGGAGGAAGATCGGACGAAGGTCTGACCGGCGCCGACCCCTCCTCCTCGCCGACCGTCCTGTCTTCCACCGGTGGCAGTGGTGGGATCCTGTGCAGCATCTGCCACAAAGTGTACAGCAACAAAGGGACCCTACGCGTGCACTACAAGACTGTGCACCTGCGCGAGATGCACAAGTGCAAAGTGGCTGGCTGCAACATGATGTTCTCCTCGGTGCGCAGCCGCAACCGCCACTCTCAGAACCCCAACCTCCACAAAAACAGCGTGCCCTTCACCACCATGGTAGACTAGCCCAACCCCCTGGCCCTCGTCTGGCCAAGTCTACCCCCTTCCTCGACTCCCTTCTCACCCCAAACCATGAGCTCTTACCCCCAGGAACTACACCTTACCACCCCTAGACGTCATGCACCACAGTTCTCTTTCCCTTCGATGAGATCCAGTGACTATATACAGTAAGCGTTGTGACTTTTGACCTTTCCTTCTTTGGAAGAACGAGGATGAGACACTTGAAGTGTCTTCATTCCAAAAACTCGCCCTGCCGGTTTCCCATAAACCCCATTTCCTATTTCCCATATGTCTTTGTTTTTGTCCATCTCCAAAGAATCTATTCAAACTCTTATTTGTGACTGTTGCCTGCAGAAATGATAAAAATATAAATCTTCTTGTTGTATTTGTGTAATGATAGCTTTTAAAGGAAACCCCATACAAGAGCATGACTGCTTCATTTGTAAATAATATGTCCCAAGAGGCTATTGGTGTAAAACAATTGTATTTGATGGTTGTTAGCTATTTTTTTGTTTCTCTTTTTGGTTTTTATGTTACAGTACAATACTTCCAGCGCTAAGGTAGGCAAGAAAGAGGTAGCATCTTTACTAGCTTGACTCATTTATGTTAGTTTAAAAAACAGTTTTAAACTGAGAAGGAGAAGAACTAATGATCATGTGACTTGTTGTATCTACTTGTTAGATATACGGAGGTTGCCGGCATGCTTTGTTTTTTGGGCTCCTACACCAATATCATTCTCTGTTCTTTTGTTTTTGTTATCATTTATAGCTTTTACTATACCAAGTCAGTTTTTCGCACTTTGCAACTATACAAGCGGGATGTGTAATATTATTACAAGGACTTTGCAAGGGTTTTGGTTTCCGCGATGTTCGGGGTCTGAGACGGCCACAGTGCCAAGGGGAAATCACATACTTGTGGCAGGTTTATTTTTTTTGCACGTGTTCAGTTTCAAAAATGCTATTTCACAACAAAAGACCCATATTTCTCCTGAACGAATCCAAAACATCCGGCCCATTTACTCCAATAATCATATTCAGAAAAAGCCTAAGTATTTCTACTCTACCAGATACAGTAACGTGACTGACTAAAGCCTAAGTATTTCTACTCTACCAGATACAGTAACGTGACTGACTAAAGCCTAAGTATTTCTACTCTACCAGATACAGTAACGTGACTGACTAAAGCCTAAGTATTTCTACTCTACCAGATACAGTAACGTGACTGACTAAAGCCTAAGTATTTCTACTCTACCAGATACAGTAACGTGACTGACTACAATACAGCTGCTGTTTTTCAAGGCAGAAGATTTAAGTATTGAGGAATTTAGTTTGTGTTATTTTCATTTCACACCCAGTGTGTGACTGTAATATCACAATACTTAGCTACAGAGGTTGAAGTAGGCTAATCTTTCTACTGCATGTGGTATTTGTGACCTAAAACAAGCGTTGGTTGAGTGTCCTATTATTTTATACACGTTTCCATGCAAAAAATGGCCATCCTATCAGAAGTATTGTGAATGTCACATTGATTATAAAACAAAGAAATAGTCCTTAAACTGTGACCAAAACAAAAAGAAGCATTGGTTTTTAAAACATCTATATTTTTCCGCCATACAGTTGTACTTTAACTTACACCTCATAAGTTGATATGATGCACTTGAGTCTTAAGTCTTTTGCTATATTTTTTCAGTATTGATTTCCATTGCTGATTGTCAGCTTCAAAGGTGAACTCTGTGAAACTCTGTCGCCATTGCCTGGCTGTTTTCGGAGTTATTTGCAGCCATTTTCCTTGTTTCCATACACATCTTAAGGTACAAATGTTTCAGATAACTAGGCAAAGTAGCCAGGGGAAGGGGTATTTATTGGCGGGTGATGTCATCTTGATGCAGATGACTTGTCCAATATCAATTCCTTTTTTTTTCAAGAAAAGAAAAAAAGAAAGACAGATCGGTCTTCATTTTGAGTCTGTGCCCTTGAGTTGATGGTTATTATTGTGTTTTTGTCGTGTTACTATGGATGTGAAAAAATTGAGAGCTCCTCTTTCTTGATTGGTGCTTATCTAAAGGGGATAAAAACGCACAGTGTTACGTGGTATACAGTATTCAAACCCCGTTATATCCATGAAAGTGTTGGACAGTTTGTTTTTTTACGACTATTTTGCAATGGGCATGATGGACCCTTTGATGGACACGTTGGTGTCAACTCTTAAGACTTAGCTTCTCCTCTCTCTACCAACCTCCACGACACTGGCAGCAGGCTTCACCCCTCTCCTCTCTCTACCAACCTCCACGACACTGGCAGCAGGCTTCACCCCTCTCCTCTCTCTACCAACCTCCACGACACTGGCAGCAGGCTTCACCCCTCTCCTCTCTCTACCAACCTCCACGACACTGGCAGCAGGCTTCACCCCTCTCCTCTCTCTACCAACCTCCACGACACTGGCAGCAGGCTTCACCCCTCTCCTCTCTCTACCAACCTCCACGACACTGGCAGCAGGCTTCACCCCTCTCCTCTCCAACCTCTACCAACCTCCACGACACTGGCAGCAGGCTTCACCCCTCTCCTCTCTCTACCAACCTCCGCGACACTGGCAGCAGGCTTCACCCCTCTCCTCTCTCTACCAACCTCCACGACACTGGCAGCAGGCTTCACCCCTCTCCTCTCTCTACCAACCTCCACGACACTGGCAGCAGGCTTCACCCCTCTCCTCTCTCTACCAACCTCCACGACACTGGCAGCAGGCTTCACCCCTCTCCTCTCTGAAGAGAGAGAGAAAGAGCTGAGTGAAAGGGGTTGCGGAGGTGGAGGGCTGACTTGAGAGGAAGAAGGGATGACAGTGAGTATCATTAAAAATGTGCTGTTCCACCGTTACCTGGAGGCCTTCTG
This sequence comes from Oncorhynchus nerka, assembly GCF_034236695.1. NCBI lineage: Eukaryota > Metazoa > Chordata > Actinopteri > Salmoniformes > Salmonidae > Oncorhynchus > Oncorhynchus nerka. Next base: position 24,071,937 of record NC_088413.1, on the reverse strand, counting down.
ACGCTGATCTGTCTAATAACTCACTTGTCACTTCATTACACCACCAGACGTGAATGTTGCTGACAGGACTGTGACGCCGACAGAGATCCAAACCGGTCTCTCTCTCTTTCACCTCTCTCTCTCCCTGAGAGAAACCACCCCCGCCCCCTCTTCCCCCTCAACCCACTACTCACCCCCCTCCCCTCGCCCCCTTCCCGGGTCCTTTAGGGACACCGACTAATAGTGTACTCTTAAGTTCACAAAATGGCCATCGCCGTAGAAAAAGGATGTGTAATTGCCTGTTTATCCCAGGTGAAGGAAAAACTTTGTACAGGAACCTTCGGCAACACCCTGGAGTGGCACTGAGGCGCAGCCTGCCTCATTTGCTCAGTGCACCGTACTGCACCTTACCGCCACGGGCCCAGCCGGAGAAGTACAGAAGTGTCACTCCAGGAACCCTGCTGACAGCTGTCTCTCTTTCTCACACACACACACACACACACACACACACACACACACACACACACACACACACACACACACACACACACACACACACACACACACACACACACACACTCTCTCTCTCTCTCTCTTCCTGCTAACAGGCCAGTGGGATGACAGCAACAAGAGGACTCTGGTGATGGGCGTGAAACAAGGACACCCCGAGGCAGAGAGGGGAAAAGAGAGAGAGCGAGCTCATCCACGGTCCATCACTCTATGTAATAAAGCAGTCAGTCCAACGTTAGCATACAGCCTTGTCACTGCAGGGCACGCTAGCGTTTCATTATGGAGAACAGTGGAATGTAGCATTGAGTTGGACCGCAATGGACTGCCATGGACTGCACTGAGAGAGAAGGTGGAAAGGGGAAACCTAGTCAGTTGTCCAACTGAACGTATTCAAGTTGTGCGGAAGTATTCAAGGTGCGGAAGCCCCTCTTTGAAAGTGTTTGATGGCTTACGATGAATATCGTGGATATTAAAGAACTGGGAGAATGCTTGGGAAGGCCAAATCAGTCTGGTTTGGAATCAACACGCAGTCTATTGAGGAACGTGAGACGGTAACAAGCTAAGAGTAGTCTTAACTAACGCTGCTGTAGCCAGTGACCTTAGCCTGCGCGGTTAAACCTCACAACCTGATCTGATGAGAAAGACAGCAGAACCCAAAAGCTTAAACATTCCTCTTGTCCTATTCAATGTTGTAGACCTCTCAAGCAGCCAGGGAGCTCAATCAGTGACCTGTGTGTGTTAGTGTGTGTATGTTAGTGTGTGTATGTTAGTGTGTGTGTGTGTTAGTGTGTGTATGTTAGTGTTAGTGTGTGTTAGTGTGTGTGTGTTAGTGTGTGTGTGTATGTTAGTGTGTGTGTGTATATGTTAGTGTGTGTGTGTTAGTGTGTGTATGTTAGTGTGTGTATGTTAGTGTGTGTATGTTAGTGTGTGTATGTTAGTGTGTGTGTTAGTGTGTGTGTTAGTGTGTATGTTAGTGTGTGTGTTAGTGTGTGTGTTAATGTGCCAGAGAGAGATTAAATTCCCTTACACTGACTCCTCATCTCTAGCCCCTCTGTCTCTTACTCGATGGCCATGCCAGCACGCCACGGCTCCTAGAGAGAGCTTGCAAATGAGCTGAGAAAACTGCCCTGACACGGAACAGACTGTCCAGAACAGAATAGCCAGACTAGAGGATTGGGAGAGAGAAAGGAGAGCAGAGGGACCGGTCTGAGAACGAAAGCGGTCTGGCAGGGACCTGCGGCAGTCACTTAACAAGGCAGGAGAGATAGAGCGAGAAAGCCGTGCCAGCCTTCTTGACTGTCTGGCTGGAAAGTGATGGAGCCCCCTGACCTTTCCACTCTTCTCCCTCTCCTCCTTCATGGGAGACATTACAGTACATTTTCTCCTCTCTCCTTTGAGAGGGCCTGACCCCTCAATCTCCCTCCCTCCCTCTTTCTTACCATCTTTAGCCCACTAGGATCCAGGACAGAGCCCAGTTGTCAGGCTGATGGGACCATTACTGTCCTGGCTCGGTCCCCAGGAGGAGAAGGCCTCTTAAAACCCTCACTGGCCAGCTTGAGTGGAGTGAGCCTTTAATATTTCATTAGGGGACTCTTGACTGCCAAATGCCAGTTTCCCCACAACACACCATCACTGAAAGAGAGAGAGAGAGGGAAGGAGAGAGATGACAATGGAGCAGGTGGGGTTGTCTAGTGATCCGTTATGGATCGTATACCTCTGTCCACTTTGTTTAAGTCTGTGGAGAGCAGGGTAGGACCTTGACCCAGTGTAAGTGGAGGGGGATGTTTGCGAGCTGTCTGGTTAACGTCATCCATCTTGAGAAATACATGTGGCAAGGCTCAAAAGACACATGGGAAGATTGGTGGTTTTACAGATGATACGCTGTGGTCCAACATTACCCTCGGAACTTGGTAACAGCAATTCTACAGTAAATGATCCTGGAACAAATAAAAAACATGCAGAAAATGTGCTTTTTACCCATTTGGCAAAAGAACATCTTTACAATCTTTAACATTATAGCAAGTCACCCCAAACTATTTACCAACATGCCAATCTTACTTTTTTATATATAAATAATCTCAAAAAGACTGTGTACATTTTCTTTTCCACAGTGATGTTTTTGTGTAGCTGTCTGGTTCTCTTTGTGCTAAACGGCTGTGTTTCCGCCCTGCAACCAGAGGCCTGCATCTCAATCAACTCTTATTTTCACTGCCTGGCAGAGCAGCATTGCTACAGGGTCACACCGCAAACTGCAGCATCTACAACAGGGGAAGCTTGCATCACTCTTGGTTTCATAATGGTGACATTGGCAGCTTCATGAATACTGTATGTCTCCTAAACAGGTTTTTCCCATTAGCAGACTGGAGGAGAAAACAAGGTCCTCTTTCTTAATTGATTTTGTTTTGTTGCTTTCCTTGTATTTTTCTGTATCATAACGGTCTATGGTTTTTGCATAAAATGCATATGGGTTTTGGGATGTAAATGGAATTTTATTCATATTTTGTCCAAATACCTCTTGTAATTTGTATCAGAATTCTTGTACAATTTTTATATTAAAGATTTATCAGTCACTGGCAATCTGACGCCACGTTGCTTGTCTTTGAAAGGGATTATTATTTAGTGTGTGTGTGTGTGTGTGTGTGTGTTCTTTTCTAGGGGTAAAGGGAGGACATCTTATGAGTGGCTGGAATTGAACACCGACAGGCACAGGGACAGTCTGTCAATCAAGCCGGTCAGACAAGACACAATTTCAGCAGTTTTGCTGGCCTGTTTTAATTAAGCTGTGATAAAAATCATTGGGGGAAAGGCTATCTTGACCAATTAGTGGACGATTAGATTAATGAAGTCATTTAAAGATGTACCAGTGTGAGCACTCGGGGCCAGTTTCCCAGACACTTATTAGGCCAAGTCCTGGACTGAAAACAGGCCTAGGATTTGCTGGTGTTATCAGATTAGTGGAATGGAGATACATGTGCTTTAAAAGGGCAATGTGCTTGTCAACAATAATATTATACAGTTGGGTCTGAAATTGACACCCTTGATAAAGATGAGCAATGACGACTGTATAAAATAAATGATTCAAACACTAAGCTATATTGTATGGCCAAAAACATTTGGAAATGATATTATTTTATAATAATACTATTGTTCAGATAAAGAGATGTTTAACAAACAAAAACACATCAAAAAGGTCAACATTATCAACACTAAAGATTCATATAAATCAAGTAGTCAAAAGTTTTGTTTTTGGTCTCATGTTCATAGCAACCAATGACTACATCAAGCTTGTGACTCTACTAACTTGTTGGATGCATTTGCCATTTGTTTTGGTTGTTTCAGATTATTTTGTGCCCAATAGAAACAGATGGTAAATCATGTAGTGTGTCATTTTGGAGTCACTTTTATGACAAACAAGAATGTTTTCTAAACACTTCTACATTCATGTGAATGCTACCATGATTACTGATTATCCTGAATAAATCGTGAATAATGATGAGTGAGAAAGTTACAAAGGGTGAAATATAATGTGATTGGTTGAATGAAAGTTCAGTGGGCAGAGCTCAGAGTGACACGCTAGTGGGTTGAGTTTACGGGTGAGAGTAAATGGGGGCGTGGATGGGGGCGTTACACATGGGTTGAGTTTACGGGTGAGAGTAAATGGGGGCGTGGATGGGGGCGTTACACATGGGTTGAGTTTACGGGTGAGAGTAAATGGGGGCGTGGATGGGGGCGTTACACATGGGTTGAGTTTACGGGTGAGAGTAAATGGGGGCGTGAATGGGGGCGTTACACATGGGTTGAGTTTACGGGTGAGAGTAAATGGGGGCGTGGATGGGGCGTACACATGGGTTGAGTTTACGGGTGAGAGTAAATGGGGGCGTGAATGGGGGCGTTACACATGGGTTGAGTTTACGGGTGAGAGTAAATGGGGCGTGAATGGGGGCGTTACACATGGGTTGAGTTTACGGGTGAGAGTAAATGGGGCGTGAATGGGGGCGTTACACATGGGTTGAGTTTACGGGTGAGAGTAAATGGGGCGTGAATGGGGGCGTTACACATGGGTTGAGTTTACGGGTGAGTGTAAATGGGGGCGTGGATGGGGGCGTTACACATGGGTTGAGTTTACGGGTGAGAGTAAATGGGGGCGTGAATGGGGGCGTTACACATGGGTTGAGTTTACGGGTGAGAGTAAATGGGGGCGTGGATGGGGGCGTTACACATGGGTTGAGTTTACGGGTGAGTAAATGGGGGCGTGGATGGGGGCGTTACACATGGGTTGAGTTTACGGGTGAGAGTAAATGGGGGCGTGGATGGGGGCTTTACACATGGGTTGAGTTTACGGGTGAGAGTAAATGGGGGCGTGAATGGGGGCGTTACACATGGGTTGAGTTTACGGGTGAGAGTAAATGGGGGCGTGAATGGGGGCGTTACACATGGGTTGAGTTTACGGGTGAGTAAATGGGGGCGTGAATGGGGGCGTTACACATGGGTTGAGTTTACGGGTGAGAGTAAATGGGGGCGTGAATGGGGGGCGTTACACATGGGTTGAGTTTACGGGTGAGAGTAAATGGGGGCGTGGATGGGGGCGTTACACATGGGTTGAGTTTACGGGTGAGTAAATGGGGGCGTTACACATGGGTTGAGTTTACGGGTGAGAGTAAATGGGGGCGTGGATGGGGGCGTTACACATGGGTTGAGTTTACGGGTGAGAGTAAATGGGGGCGTGGATGGGGGCGTTACACATGGGTTGAGTTTACGGGTGAGAGTAAATGGGGGCGTGGATGGGGGCGTTACACATGGGTTGTGATCTGCACGTTTCCTGGTTCGCATCCCGACTGATTGTTTGTTTTGTTACCCAACATTCTAAACTAATTACATTTCTAATCTACTAACTTTGAGTGAATACATTTACATATGTGGACAAAACAGACTTGTACCTTCTCCCCTTCTGGCTGATTGGACTAGGCACTGGGATAGGGACCAGAAGGTCCTAGGTTCAAATCTTGCCAATGCTCATTCTCCAAAAAGGTACTTTCCCTAGCGCGGAATTCACCCCCTCAACCCCCAAACCATACCTCAACTTTTGTTAGTAGGGCTGGCTGGAGGATTTTCGCTATTTCGGTAATACTTTTGGGGGTAATTGATCCCAAGGTCTTAAGTTCCTCCCCAATAAGAAGTTTCTCCAATGCATTTTGAGGAAGAAGGAGATAGGATGTGAGGAATCAAGGAAATACGATTGGAGATCCACCCATACACTAAAGCACAAGAGAGTACAAGAGGTGTGGAATTAACCCACATTCTTTTGGTTGTAAGGCTTAGGCTTTAGGCAAATTAAAAATCATAGTTTTGCCATCGATCATCCAAACAACTAGTAGCCTAGTGATTTGTTGATATCCTGGAAAAGGTAGATATTTTTTAAATTGCATCAAAAACCTAAGATTTCACAAGCACACCAACCGTGATACTGTAGCATCACCAGGAGTGTATTCATTAGTCTATCAGAGTTTCTATTCATTCGTTTTGCACTGTTTCAATTGAAAACAATATATTTATATTGAACAAATTCATGTATTCATTAGTCAGATTCCGTTGCCAAACGTTTAGTTTGTTGCAAAACAGCTTGCAACGGAAACCGTTTACCCTAGGGACCAAACGGAAGCAAACAGAAGGAAACGGGGAGGGACCTACCTGAATTTGTCCAATAGAAACTAGTTATCATTGCATAATGTTAAGTTTGGAGTAAACGTTTCAGTTTCAAAACGTTTTGCAACGGAATCCTACTACTGAATACACCCCAGGTAGGTCTTTCCTGTTTCGTTCTGTTTGCTTCCTTGTAAATACAGGAGTTGTAGTGCTAGTGAGACATTGGGCTCGTTTGAGTGGTAAGGCTAAAGCAACCGACTGTAGACAAATTAAGTCTGGTTCATCCGCAACAGCCGAAAGTCGGACACTAAAGGGATTTTCCAACAGCAAGGCTCAGATCAACATGCCAGTTACCATTGTTTATAAAAGCTTTCCTTTTACAAAGTTGAAATAAACATGTCTCCAACCCCCATGTCACACACTCAAAGTGAAACCTTGTGTACACATTGTACAATCAATTGAGAGAGAGAGAGAGAGAGAGAGAGCCTCAAATATCATATTAATTTGTATATATCCACTGTATACATGAATCATGGCAAAGTTGGTTCCTGTTTCAGTCTTATCTTGGGTCAAACAAAAACAATGGTTGACAATGGAGCCTCCCACTATGCAGGTGATGGCTGGAAGGTGAAGTTGGCGAAGAGCAACTGCAGAAATTTGCAGTCAAAACGTCGTGACCTTTGATCACATTATTTATGTAAAGTTCATGTAAAGTTCACGCCAGCCAGACAATTGTTCACCCCATAATGCAATAAACTTTGAAAGGTGGTGACCAACGATAGTCACCGACTTGACAAAAGTGATCTGCTCGAATGCACCCAATGATACTTCTTTCTGAAAGGCAGGCAGACAAGGTTGCACTTTACCAACACGTGCATCAATGACCATTCTACCATCACAGTTGGAAATTACGCACAAATCACACTGTCGGCAAAATAAACAAGCATGACAAAGGCCACTTACATTTCAAACAAACTACTATTATTCCAGTCAAAGTCCTTCAGACAATGGCTCCTCTTCAGGCTGGTCTATTCTGGCCCTGAGGTTGACTAGTGCTTAGTAAAGGAGAAACGTCCTCTCACTGTCAACTGAGTTTATTTTCAGCAAACCTAACATGTGTAAATATTTGTATGAACATAAGATTCAACAACCGAGACAAACTGAACAAGTTCCACAAACATGTGACTAACATAAATCGAAAATTGTGTCCCTGAACAAAGGGGTTGGGTAAGTAACAGTATCTGGTGTGGCCAGCTGCATTCAGTACTGCACTGCATCTCCTCCTCATGGACTGCACCAGATTTGCCAGTTCTTGCTGTGAGATGTTCTGGTCTTTCTAGGGAGTTTTTCCTAGCCACCGTGCTTCTACACCTGCATTGCTTGCTGTCTGGGGTTTTAGGCTGGGTTTCTGTACAGCACTTTGAGATATCAGCTGATGTAAGAAGGGCTTTATAAATACATTTGATTTGATTTACCCCACTCTTCCACCAAGGCACCTGCAAGTTCCCGGACATTTCTGGGTGGAATGGCCCCAGCCCTCACCCTCCGATCCAACAGGTCCCAGACGTGCTCAATGGGATTGAGATCCGGGCTCTTCTCTGACAGTGGCAGAACACTGACATTCCTGTCTTGCAGGAAATCACGCACAGATCGAGCAGTATGGCTGGTGGCATTGTCATGCTGAAGGTCATGTCAGGATGAGCCTGCAGAAAGGGTACCACATATCAGGGAGGAGGATGTCTTCCCTGTAACGCACAGCGTTGAGATTGCCTGCAATGACAACAAGCTCAGTCCGATGATGCTGTGACACACCGCACCAGACCATGACAGAACCTTCACCTCCAAATCGATCCCGCTCCAGAGTACAGGCCTCGGTGTAAGGCTCATTCCTTCGACAATAAACGCGAATCCGACCATCTCCCCTGGTGAGACAAAACCGCGACTCATCAGTGAAGAGCACTTTTTCGGTCCTGTCTGGTCCAGTGACAGTGAGTTTGTGCCCTTAGGTAATATTGGCGGTGATGTCTGGTGAGGACCTGCCTTACAACAGGCCTACAAGCCCTCAGTACAGCCTCTCTCAGCCTATTGCGGACAGTCTGAGCACTGATGGAGGGATTGTGCATTCCTGGTGTAACTCGGGCAGTTGTTGCCATCCTGTACCTGTCCCACAGGTGTGATGTTTAGATGTACCGATCCTGTGCAGGTGTTGTTACACGTGGTCTGCCACTGCGAGGACGATCATCTGTCCGTCCTGTCTCCCTGTAGTGCTGTCTTAAGCATCTCACAGTACGGACATAGCTTGCCCTAGCCACATCTGCATCCTCATGCCTCCTTGCAGCATGCCTAATGCACATTCATGCAGATGAGCAGGGACCCTGGGCATCTTTCTTTTGGTGTTTTTCAGAGTCAGTAGAAAGGCCTCTTTAGTGTCCTAAGTTTTCATAACTGTGACCTTAAGACACTAACAGCTTACAGACGGTAGGCAGTTAATGACCGTTCCACAGGTGCATTAATTGTTTATGGTTCATTGATCAAGCATGGAAAACAGTGTTTAAACCCTTTACAATGAAGATCTGTGAAGTTATTTGGATTTTTACGAATTATCTTTGAAAGACAGGGTCCTGAAAAAGTTTAGTTTATATCAAACACATGGTTTCCAGCCGTGCGCCGCTCCGACCATTGTTATGAGCCGTTTTCCCCTCTGCAGCCTCCTGCGATCCCTAGACAGTGAAATATGCACAGGACATTGTCAGTTTAAAAAAATGTTTCTTCCCTGAATTTGCAGCTCTGAATTCCTCTTTTCAAATCAACACTAAACCCAAAGGGCTCGATTCAATCTGTATCGCCAATGTTCAGCACTATAGCGCGATTTAAAATTAAAGGCAATGTTCCTGCTTTTGCGGGGACTGCATTAACGGTAAACACCAAATGACCTTCAAAATATTTGTCAAGTTTAGCAGCAGAGAACATGAAATCAGGAAGGCTTCAGACATGACAGACATGAACTGGACACCATGGATCTAATCGGACAAAAACTAAACCATTTTAGTTATGAGAAACATACTATAACAGTCAACATGAGGGTCCGTCAGTCTCTGGATAACAGCCATCACCCGCTTACATCATTATCTCCGGCGGCGGTCATATTACAAATTGATACGAATGGCACCGGGGATGTTTTCTTTGGTAAGAAACAGGAACATAATGCTGGCCCTTTTGAAAGTGAAGAAGCAACTGTCGGGAGGCGAGGAGGCTTAATGACCTTGAATTAAACAACATTCCTCATTGTCACACGCCGGCTGCTCATCCAGCCGCTGTCGATACGCCGTGGCCCCGTGGCAGAATAATAGTGCTGGTGGTATTGATTACCCAGGGAGGGGGGGGCAGTAAAATATATTTCCCACAGCATGAGGGCCCATGGCCCCCGCAGCCCCATCAGTGATGTTCCCTCACTGGAGACCCTGGGAGCTACAGAACTGCCTGGCAGTCTGCGGCTGGTCCACCTGCTACATAACCTACCGTGTAGTGTTCCTGACAGGGCGCCGCCATCAATTGGTCCTGACAAAAACACAGCCCCTCCGCTTACCTTTGAGAGGTAGGAGAGGAGGAGAATAGTCGGACGGACGCAGCCGCCCATGGACAGTTGATGTCAGGGACGAGCAGTCTGTCTGTCCTGTCTGATGGGTGAGGTTTTGGAATTACGCTGGTGTTGGTCTAGTCCACTGAGTAGACTCAGGCCTCTTGTCAATGAAGGGAGTTTCTCTCTCTGCTTGGCTAAATGCTTGTACGTATACTGCGTGCATGCTGACAAACAATAACCTGTATTGAAGTATTGCAAAAAAACTACTCATAGTTTGCCTAATGTCAGTTTATGTAACAAAATAAGATAGTATAGTGTAGAGAATCATTGTGTCATCTAAACCGCTGTGAAATATATTTTCCATAACCCAAAATATAGTATTTTCAGCTGTTTAAAGCTGGTGTGCAAAATTGAAAGTAAAAGACGCAAAAATGAAACTTAAGAACAGGATGCATAAAAATAGTGCACATCGAACAGATCTACCACCTCTTGGACTTGCTTTCAATGAGAATGACAGATCTATAACTAACATTTCTATGTGAATTTGGTCAGGTCGCCCAAAAAGTTACATATTGCAGCTTTAATTGGTCCTCTGAAGCCCAGGAAGGCCACTGGAGTCTGGGGGAGAGGGCGAGAGGGTGAGAGAGAGAGAGAGAGAAAGAGAAAGAGAGAGAGAGAGAGAAAGAGAGAGCGAGAGAGAGAGAGAGAGAGAGAGAGGGGACCTGACAGGAGCTGCCTGTTCAGCAGGACTGTCATAATTAGTGCCTGGCCCTGGCCATTCCAGAGAGTTCTTTAAAGAAGCACTTCATCAATAGTGACACGAGCAGGGGGGAACATCTGCCACTGGAGCCACTACTGCCTGCAGCCAGGCAGTCTCAGTCAGTGACACAGGAAAGGAGAGGAGAAGAGGTGTAATCTCTCCTATGTTCAAACAACATATTAGTCGTTTTTATTAGCAGACCTACCACTGTGAAAAGGCTGGTTGTTGAAACTGTTTCAACTTCAATTAAAAATACAGTATTTATTTGTAATTAATAGATATATACAAAAACAAGATAAAATGGCTGAACTTTTGTAGTCCATTTGCTCAATTGGTGGGAGGGGCTTACAGTTAGCTCTAGAGGTCGACCGATTATGATTTTTCAACGCCGGTACCGATACCGATTATTGGGGGCCCAAAAAAGGCCAATACCGATTAATCGGCTGATTTAAAAATAAAAAAAATTGTAATAATGACAATTACAACAATACTGAATTAACACTTATTTTAACTTAATATAGTACACCATTAAAAATCCATTTAGCCTCAAATAAATAATGAAACATGTTCAATTTGGTTTAAATAATGCAAAAACAAAGTGTTGGAGAAGAAAGTAAAAGTGCAATATGTGCCATGTAAAAAAGCTAACGTTTAAGTTCCTTGCTCAGAACATGAGAACATATGAAAGCTGGTGGTTCCTTTTAACATGAGTCTTCAATATTCCCAGGTAAGAGGTTTTAGGTTGTAGTTAATTTAGTATTTTTAGGACTATTTCTCTCTATACCATTTGTATTTCATATACCTTTGACTATTGGATGTTCTTATAGGCACTTTAGTCTTGCCAGTGTAACAGTATAGCTTCCGTCCCTCTCCTCGCCCCTTAATGGGCTCAAACCAGGAACACATCGACAACAGCCACCCTCGAAGCAGCGTTACCCATGCAGAGCAAGGGGAGCAACTACTCCAAGTCTCAGAGCGAGTGACGCTTGAAACGCTATTAGCGAGCACCCCGCTAACTAGCTAGCAATTTCACATCGGTTACACCAGCCTAATCTCGGGAGTTGATAGGCTTGAAGTCATAAACAGCTCAATGCTTGAAGCACAGCGAAGAGCTGCTGGCAAAACGCACGAAAGTGCTGTTTGAATGAATGCTTACGAGCCTGCTGGTGCCTACCACCGCTCAGTCAGACTGTTCTATCAAATCATAGACTTAATTATAAAATAATAACACACAGAAATACGAGCCTTTGGTCATTAATATGGTCGAATCTGGAAACTATCATTTCGAAAACAAAACATTTATTATTTCATTGAAATATGGAACCATTCGGTATTTTATCTAACCGTTGGCATCCCTAAATCTAAATATTGCTGTTACATTGTACAACCTTCAATGTTATGTCATAATTACATACAATTCTGGCAAATTAGTTCGCAACGAGCCAGGCGGCCCAAACTGTTGCATATACACTGACTCTGCGTGCAATGAACGCAAGAGAAGTGACACAATTTCACCTGGTTAATATTACCTGCTAACCTGGATTTCTTTTAGCTAAATATGCAGGTTTAAAAATATATACTTCTGTGTATTGATTTTAAGAAAGGCATTGGTGTTCATGGTTAGGTACAGTCATGCAACGATTGTGCTTTTTTCGCAAATGCGCTTTTGTTAAATCATCCCCCTGCGTTGCATCGATTATATGCAACGCTGGACACGCTAGATAAACTAGTAATATCATCAACCATATGTAGTTAACTAGTGATTATGATTGATTGATTGTTTTTTATAAGGTAAGTTTAATGCTAGCTAGCAACTTACCGTGGCTTCTTACTGCATTCGCGTAACAGGCAGGCTCCTCGTGGAGTGCAATGAGAGGCAGGTGGTTAGGGCGTTGGACTAGTTAACTGTAAGGTTGCAAGATTGAATCCCGGAGCTGACAAGGTAAAAATCTGTTGTTCTGCCCCTGAACAAGGCAGTTAACCCACCGTTCCTAGGCCGTCATAGGAAATAAGAATGTGTTCTTAACTGACTTGACTAGTTAAATAAAGGTGTAAAAAATAAAAAAATAAACATTTAAAAATTGGCCAAATCGGTGTCCAAAAATATTGATTTCTGATTGTTATGAAAACTTGAAAATCGGCCCTAATTAAATCGGCCATTCCAATTAATCGGTCGACCTCTCTTCAGCCAATACCTGTACAGACACAAGACAATATATATTTTTATTTCAGTTTTATTTTGAAATGAATAATGTAATGCCAAACACGGTCTTGCCCCACCACACGCACACGCACACACAGTTCCAATCATTTGGCAGAGGCAGCCTTACATTGCCGGGGAACAATTACCATTCATTGAGGACTAATTGATTTTAATTGTGTTCTGTAATTGGAGGGAAAATTACCAGAATGAAGAGAAGCAGAAAAGCTTTTATGTGCCAATGCTTTATCGGTCCCTGAAGCTACCAGCTTCATCAGATCAGGGCTAAAACGCCTCCTGTGAGCCGTCGACCAGGAAATGTCCGTCCGGGGAAAAAAAACATATATATAAAATATATAAATATACTTTAAACGTAATAAATCTTAGTCAAGTGTTGGGAACCAGGTGGATGAGACTAAACAAGCCGGCGACTGGCTGATTCCTTATAAAAACTCATTTCTGGTAACATGAGCCCTGGCTAGGATGGGCTTGTCAACGTATTAGACTTTTTACTGGGGCCATATCGATTCTGTTCTACACCAGCGAGGCCTGCATTGCTGGCTAATGCTATTGACGAGCCATCAGTCTTGTCCAAAAGTGTGGAGGCATGCGGCTCTTTTCTGAGGCTGAACAGAGGGAGAGGGGAGAGAGGGAGGGAGAGAGGGGGAGGGAGAGAGAGAGAGAGAGGGAGGGAGAGAGAGAGAGGGAGGGAGAGAGAGGGAGGGAGAGAGAGAGAGAGAGGGAGAGAGAGGGAGGGAGAGAGAGGGAGGGAGAGAGAGAGAGGGAGGGAGAGAGAGAGAGGGAGGGAGGGAGAGAGAGAGAGAGAGGGAGAGAGAGAGGGAGAGAGAAGGAAGGGAAGAGAGGAAAAAACATCAATGGACAGTGATGGAGAGCAGGGCGAAGCTGCAAGCGCAGCATACACACACAGACCCTTGTCCGTGGTTTGGGAACACTAAATTAGAAAGAAGACAAAAGGGATGAGAGAGGGAGAAACAGTAAACAGCCGCATCGATCCAACTAGCGTTGGGCAAATCAAACCATTACTGCTTTAGTCTGGACTGTGTCCGTCGGTCGGATAGACCCCGGGGCGGAGGGGAGAGTGCCCGTAGAATCAGTGTCAGTATGCACCAAGGGTCACCCACTGGGTTACAAACTTTGTTCCTGCAACACATCGCTTTGTGTTGCCTGCGTTGGACCGCCGTCCTCAGCAGCACTGCTGAAACAAATGTGTTGTGTCGTCGTCAGATCACAGATATCCCTTTACTGTCCCTTTAGAGAAATGTGTCTTAGACATTCAAGTGCTTCTGCTACCCACAAGGTGCATCAAAAGGTGAAAGAGGAGTCTGGTCAGGAAGAAGTTAACTCCGAGTGGCGGTTAGAAGACAATTCAACCTGGCTGTCAAGAGGCAACCCAGGGACAAGAGGGAATGGCTGAACTCATCACAAACGCCTCTCCTGGCGTCCGCCGCCTCAGCGCAGCCCGCCGCGTAATGACTCCAACAACACGAGGATCCCGTTTAATTAAAATGAAGGCAGATCAGTTAAGCAGATGGTTGCCGCACAAATATTAGGCGAAGTAGAAGTGTTTAATGGTCGGCACTTATCTCCACCCTCCTTTTTTTCTCTGCTCTCTGCAGCGCTGCCCAGCCCAACCCTGATAAACAGGACAGGGGGCTCTGTGTTAATCAACCTTAGAACCTTTAAAGCCGCCAGATAAGGAATAATTTGGGATCTTTGTAAATTAGCTTGAGATGTGGCTAAGACTCTGGCCCCCATCTGCCGCAGAGCGCTCACTCGGCCAGACTAGCAGAGGGAGGGAGGTAGGAGTGGAGGAGGGGAGGGGGGTGTTCGCGGTCTATCAGCGTAATAGCCTAGGTGCCACGGTGGATGGCAGTGGGGAAGTTTGGGAGTAAAAAGTACTTTTTTCTCCAACGGAGGAGAATAGAGAGATATTATTATTATTTTTTTTTCTTTTCTCTTGTGTTTTTCTTTATCCCTTCTGTGGGTTGACCTCCCTTGCCACCGCCCTGGCGATCAGCGCTCCTTATCAGTGACACTGGAGAGCCACCCGCTCGGCTGCAATCATCTAAACAGGAAGACTGGGAGTGGGTCGGCAGCAGGCGGCAGCCCCGCAGAGTGGCCTCTCTGAGCAGGTCAACGGGGGCCTCCACCCCTTTTAAGTCGGGCACAAGCAGGGGCAGCCCCGTGTTTATTTTGCAGATGAGGGGTTGCAGGAGAGAGTGGAGGGGAAGATAGGTCAATCGATCATTGCAGTGCCATTGGACCTTGTCAAAGACGTGCCCAGAATGTCAACATAATGTTCTCTGTGTTATCATCATCATTATGTTTTAGAATGTTTACTGTTCTGTGTTATCATCATCATTATGTTTTAGAATGTTTACTGTTCTCTGTGTTATCATTATCATCATTATGTTTTAGAATGTTTACTGCTCTATGTGTTATCATTATCATCATTATGTTTTAGAATGTTTACTGTTCTATGTGTTATCATTATGTTTTAGAATGTTTACTGTTCTGTGTTATCATTATCATTATGTTTTAGAATGTTTCCTGTTCTGTGTGTTATCATTATCATCCTTATGTTTTATAATGTTTACTGTTCTCTGTGTTATCATCACCATTATGTTTTATAATGTTTACTGTTCTCTGTGTTATCATCACCATTATGTTTTAGAATGTTTACTGTTCTCTGTGTTATCATCATCATTATGTTTTACAATGTTTACTGTTCTATGTGTTATCATTATCATCATTATGTTTTAGAATGTTTACTGTTCTCTGTGTTATCATCATCATTATGTTTTACAATGTTTACTGTTCTATGTGTTATCATTATCATCATTATGTTTTAGAATGTTTCCTGTTCTCTGTGTTATCATTATCATTATGTTTTAGAATGTTTCCTGTTCTGTGTGTTATCATCATCCTTATGTTTTAGAATGTTTACTGTTCTCTGTGTTATCATCATCCTTATGTTTTAGAATGTTTACTGTTCTCTGTGTTATCATCATCCTTATGTTTTAGAATGTTTACTGTTCTCTGTGTTATCATCATCATTATGTTTTAGAATGTTTCCTGTTCTGTGTGTTATCATCATCCTTATGTTTTAGAATGTTTACTGTTCTCTGTGTTATCATCATCATTATGTTTTAGAATGTTTCCTGTTCTGTGTGTTATCATCATCCTTATGTTTTAGAATGTTTACTGTTCTCTGTGTTATTATCATCATTATGTTTTAGAATGTTTACTGTTCCGTGTGTTATCATCATCATTATGTTTTAGAATGTTTACTGTTCTCTGTGTTATCATCATCATTATGTTTTAGAATGTTTACTGTTCTCTGTGTTATCATCATTATGTTTTAGAATGTTTACTGTTCCGTGTGTTATCATCATCATTATGTTTTAGAATGTTTACTGTTCCGTGTGTTATCATCATCATTATGTTTTAGAATGTTTACTGTTCCGTGTGTTATCATCATCATTATGTTTTAGAATGTTTACTGTTCCGTGTGTTATCATCATCATTATGTTTTACAATGTTTACTGTTCTATGTGTTATCATCATCATTATGTTTTAGATTGTTTACTGTTCTTATCATGTGTTATTGTCAACGACCCCCCTCCCCCCCTGATTGTGGCCTCCTGTTCTATTCATTCTATTTCTATCCCATTAATCCGATCCGATAGCTGAAATCTAGATTACTATTGAAAAACGAGGGTACAGTTGAAGTCGGAAGTTTACGTACACTTAGGAGTCATTAAAACTCATTTTTCAACCACTCTTCTTGTTAACAAACTATAGTTTTGGCAAGTCGGTTATGACATCTACTTTGTGCATGACAAGTCATTTTTCCAACAATTGTTTACTGACAGATTATTTCACTTATAATTCACTGTATCACAATTCAAGTGGGTCAGAAGTTTACATACACTAAGTTGACTATGCCTTTAAACAGCTTGGAAAATTCCTGAAAATTATGTCATGGCTATAGAAGATTCTTATAGGCTAATTTACATAATTGGAGGTGTACCTGTGGATGTTTTTCAAGGCCTACCTTCACACTCAGTGCCTCTTTGCTTGATATCATGGGAAAATCAAAAGATATCAGCCAAGACCTCAGAAAGAAAATTGTTGACCTCCACAAGTCTGGTTCATCCTTGGGAGCAATTTCCAAATGCCTGAAGGTACCACGCTCATCTGTACAAACAATAGTACGCAAGTATAAACCCCATGGGACCACGCAGCCATTTTCCGCTCAGGAAGGAGACGTGTTCTGCCTCCTAGAGATGAATGTACTTTGGTGCGAAAAGTGCAAATCAATCCCAGAACAACAGCAAAGAACCTTGTGAAGATGCTGGATGAAACCGGTACAAAAGTATCTATATCCACAGTAAAACGAGTCCTATATCGACATAACCCGAAAGGCCGCTCAGCAAGGAAGAAGCTACTGCTCCAAAACCAACATAAAAAAGCCAGACTACGGTTTGCAACTGCACATGGGGACAAAGATCATACTTTTTGGAGAAATGTCCTCTGGTCTGATGAAACAAAAATATAACTGTTTGGCCATAATGACCATCGTTATGTTTGGAGGGAAAAGGGGGAGGCTTGCAAGTCGAAGAACATCATCCCAACTGTGAAGCATGGGGGTGGCAGCATCATGTTGTGGGGGTGCTTTGCTGCAGGAGGGACTGGTGCACTTCACAAAATAGATGGCATCATGAGGATGGAAAATTACGTGGATATGTTGAAGCAACATCTCAAGACATCAGTTGGGAAGTTAAAGCTTGGTCACAAATGGGCCTTCCAAATGGACAATGACCCCAAGCATACTTCCAAAGTTGTGGCAAAATGGCTTAAGGACAACAAAGTCAAGGTATTGGAGTGGCCATCACAAAGCCCTGACCTCAATCCTATAGAATATTTGTGGGCAAAACTGAAAAAGCGTGTGCGAGCAAGGAGGCCTACAGACCTGACTCAGTTACACCAGCTCTGTCAGGAGGAATGGGCCAAAATTCACCCAACTTATTGTGGGAAGCTTGTGGAAGGCTACCCGAAACGTTTGACCCAAGTTAAGCAATTTAAAGGCAATGCAACCAAATACTAACTGAGTGTATGTAAACTTCTGACCCACTGGGAATGTGATGAAAGAAATAAAAGCTGAAATATATCATTCTCTCTACTATTATTATGACATTTCACATTCTTAAAATAAAGTGGTGATCCTGAATGACCTAAGACAGGACATTTTTACTAGGATTAAATGTCAGGAATTGTGAAAAACTGAGTTTAAATGTATTTGGCTGAGGTGTATGTAAACTTCTGATTGAACTGTATGGGAAGCGGGTAAACAGGGAAAGCGGGTAAACAGTATTCTATGGTTACCACTACACCACATGGTGGCAAGATATTGGAGCATCCAAATATATACGTTTGAAAATGTGAGCAATTATTAAAGGCCCAGTGCAGTCCAAAACAATATTTTCCTGTGTTTTATATATATTTCCACACTACGAGGTTGGAATAATACAGTTAAATTGTGAAAATGATGGAAATGCCCTTTTAGTGTAAGAGCTGTTTGAAAAGACCGTCTGACACCTGCCTGGTGAATTAGTTCATAGATTCATAAAAAAGAGTTCCAAATCTTTGAACTTGCTCTTTGCTAAGAAGCTATTTTTTTTCTTTCTTTTTTAAAACTATTTGAATTGAAACAATCACAGTAAGGTACTTAATTGTTACCCAGAAATGATTTGATATTGAGATGAAAACGGCTGCATTGAACCTTTATGACGACCCAGTGAAGTAGGAGCCAACACCAAACTACATCTAGTTTTCATTTACATGTGTTTGAGTTGTCAACTAACGTGAATTCAATGTGAAAGTTCAGTTCAGAATCAGTTCAGTTTTCCACACTGATTCAACATCATCTCAATGAATTAAATAAAGTGGAAACAACATTGATTCAACCAGTTTTTGCCCAGGTGGTATGGAGTTCTGATATGAATGTATTATTAAATGGTATCGCTGTTTTACATCCTCTTACCTGGCTGGAACCAAAACACCGTCATCTCATAACCGTCTAGTAACTCTTGAGCATCACACAGATCAACCCATTTTTCCACACAGATCAACCCATTTTTCCACACAGGTCAACCCATTTTTCCTCATCCACAGACCATAGAATCTTAAACAAAAAAAAATTGAGCAAAATCTGATTTATCCCCCTCATACATTTGAACTTTCCTCAAATGAAAAGCACATTGACTGAACTCGGCCCTACCTCTTCTCTTCCCACAACCTTTCTCTCTCTCTCCTTTTTCCCCCTCAAGAACATACTGTAAAGGCAAAAACATACTTCACTATTCACCAGACAGTTGGAATGTATTGTCGTCTGTTTTACAGGTTAGCTTCGCTACCTTGTTCTGTTAACCTTCTCTGTTGTTTCCTTCCTGCCATTTGGAGAAAGGGACACCGGATTGAAGGTAATTACATTCAGAAATGCTGCAGACGTTTATCTGTGCTTGTGGTTTGGGACTTCACAATTGGGATTGGGGCCTGCTGACGATTTTCCCCTTAAAGTAGGCCACTGTGGAGCTACCTAGCTAGCAGGTTGGGTCCTGGGCCTGATACTGGGGCTATGAGGCTGAGAGTGAGTCCAAAATGGCACCCTACTACCTACTGTACATAATGCACAACTGTAGGGCTCTGGTCAAAAGTAGTGCACTATGTACGGTGCTGTTTAGGACACAACCTGGTGCTGTAGACTGAGAGTGTTGCCACATGTTGGAGTCGGCCGGTGCCAGGAGCAAATGTGCTGAACAACGGGACTGAAACCATGAACTCCGTGCCTTGGCAGTGGCCGTGCTGCGGAGGCTACTCACAGGGGTAGACCAACAGCACTTACAGTACCAAGTGACGTGTGTAAGTGTGGGTGTGTAATTATCTTAAGTGTGTATGTGTGTGTGTGTCCATTTTACCTGTGTCAGATTACTGACAGTCTGTCCCATCATCTGTTCCCTCCCATTCTTCAAGTCGTCTCCGTAAAAGTTAGAGCGCGATACACACAGACAGACACACAGTCTGAAAGCATGGACATCTCTCCATCTCTCCCTCCCTCTCTCCATCCCTCTATCACCCTCCCTCCCTCTCACCCTCCCTCCCTCCCTCCCTCCCTCCCTCCTTCCCTCCCTCCCTCTCTCACCCACCCTCCCTCCCTCTCTCACCCTCCCTCCCTCCCTCCCTTCCTCCATCCCTCCCTCCCTCCCTCCCTCTCTCTCTCACCCTCCCTCCCTCCCTCCCTCTATCACCCTCCCTCCCTCTATCACCCTCCCTCCCTCCCTCCCTCTATCACCCTCCCTCCCTCTATCACCCTCCCTCCCTCCCTCTATCACCCTCCCTCCCTCTATCACCCTCCCTCCCTCTATCACCCTCCCTCCCTCCCTCTATCACCCTCCCTCCCTCTATCACCCTCTCTCTCTTGTTCCCACACAGTCGGCATCTGGAATCTATTGGCGGCGAGAGTCACATGAAGCCATAAAGCCCTCAAAGGCCCACAAACGCACTAGGGGTGGAACGTCAAACAATGTTGGCTCAACAAGCTGCCAACAGACACAGTGCTCCGTCTCGAACCTGAACAAACTCCGACCGTGGCTCTTTTTCCCTTCTCTCTCTCTCCTTTCGTTCTTCTTCTTCCTTCTCTGTGTTGTTGACCGACCCGCCACCTGGGAACTAGCTCGGGGGGGGATTTTTACCCCTAAATGGAATTTTGTATCAGATCTGACTCTAGCGGGCTGAGTGGAAGCCAGGCAGGGAGGCAGAGGAACCAGAGAGACAGACAGAGAAGGCCAGTGTCAGATAGATAAAAAGCCGTAGAGGGAGATGAGGTCGTCCTCCTGTAGATTGGATTGGGGATTTAATTGGGGTCTTCTCTGACCCACGGTAACCTGCTACAACAATCCTCCTCGGCCCCCGGTGTCACCGCAGGGTTAATGGCCACCCGCCCGCCGTCGCTAGACAGATAATGTGACCTGCGCTGCTCGTCTTCGGTGATCTCATTGGCATGAAGTAAGCCGTTGTCACTGCGGTCCTTTTAGCCAAGTGGAGGGGGGTGGAGGGGCGGTGGAGGGGCGGTGGTGCTGTCACAGCACTGTAATGCTCTATCGATTCTCCATATCTGTTACGGAGGCTGGGAAGGGCGACCCAAATTCGATATGCTTCTAAGGGGCCAAGAACTCCAAACAACGCGGTGAACGGGTTATCAAAGTGAAACGGAACCAAAGTACAATCACTCCTCCTCGTCAACCAATACATGACAGCATAAAAAAACTCCCTTTACAGCAGAACAAAGGAAAACTTGCAATTCGGTAATTATATCAAAATGGAGGTTTTGTAGTTTGTCTGGCAAGTCCCCAGCGTTTGTTTTTTCACTTCTCCCCCCCATAAAAAGTGTGCTGGCCTACATGTAAGAGCAGAAATAATCTGCTTTCGGAGCCGAGTCAAAGCAGCACTTCATTGTTAACAATGTGCTGCATTTCATAACTGTCTACAAAAGTGCCATACTTCACTGTTTGTTTGTGCTGGAGTGCTGGAGGTGAAAACGGGTTGCTAACATTGTGGGAGAAAAGCTTGTGAAATATAACAACAACAAAAAAAGATGGCGGCTGTCTTTAATGTCGTTGCAGGAGCCGGTGTTGTTTTTCCACTCATTAGAAACGGCTTTGAAGTGGGCTGATGAAACCTTAGCGCTGGGAAATTTCACAGAGATGGGATTGCTGTGTGCACTTTCTTCTTCTCCAGAAACACAGTACCCACATCCTATCAGTTTGTGGTATAGTCACTTACCATATTGGGTGTAGCCTAGGCTGCAGCATTTGTCAAAGCATCAAGTTGTCTGGTTTAGAGCTGCGGTCTATATTGTATATAATTGCGCTGCATTCAGTTTAAACATCATTAACACAAGAAGAAAGCATCCAACTACAAGTCTATTAGTCAATCTCAGAATAATTCAGCTCAGCTCCTTTCAACTGGTCATGAAGACTTAATGTGGAGGTAATGAAAAGGTAATGTGGCCCAGTGAAGAGGTAATGTGAAGGTAATGTGGGGTAATGAAGATGTAACGTGGAAGAGGTAATGTGGAGGTAATGTGGAAGTAATGTGGCGTAATGAAGAGGACATGTGGAAGAGGTCATGTGGAAGTAATGAAGATGTAATGTGGAGGTAATGTGGAGCAATGAAGAGGTAATGTGGAAGTAATGTGGAGTAATGAAGAGGTCATGTGGAAGAGGTCATGTGGAAGTAATGAAGATGTAATGTGGAGGTAATGTGGAGCAATAAAGAGGAAATGTGGTGCAAATAATAGGTAATGTGGAGGGAATGAAGAAGTCATGTGGAAGTAATGAAGAGGTCATGTGGAGGGTAATGTGGAGCAGCAGACTAAATGAATTGGGATGAGTGGACTGTAATGAATTGGGATGAGTGGACTGTTGGGGGGCGGACCCTGTCCCTATTCACCCCATTCTCCCTCCCTCCCTCCCACACACTCCCACCGTCAACCGCTAAGCCCGCTGTAAATCAGATAAGTACGCGGGTGGCTTCTGTGGCCAATCGTCAGCGAGGATGGCATGGCTGGTATCGGGCAGCTGCAAATCCCTCATCAGAGGGACTACAAAGTGCTCCGACTGGGCCCTGGCACCCCAGAAAGCCAACCCCTCGCCCTCCCCTGCACACCCCAGCCCCCCGTGCCTGGGTGATGTCATTATTGAAGTCTTTGGCGTTGATATCCGAGGAGTAAGTTGCCATTGACAGGTTCAGAGCCTCCCTGGCTCCCCCCGGAGGATTCTTGACTTTGAAGCTATTTGGACTTAAGCTGTGAATGATTCTTGACAGGCTTTCCCTCTACCTACGTCGCTAATCCCCCTCCCTCTCAACCAGGCCTGGACTACACCAGCACTGCACACTCACACACATGCAGAAACACACAAGTACACGCTCACTTGCATAGCAACTGAAACAAATACTCTGGGGTACACATACACACACACACACAGATTCCTCACTAACTCCTTCCTGCTACTCCCCTTCTTGCAATGTGTGGACCCACATAAAAAGGGTCTGACAGCCTAGACTAAACTACCATCCCTTCCTCTCCTTCTCTCCTCCAGTCCAGCCCAGTAGAGAGGGCCTGCTCTGCTCCAGAGGTACATAGCTGTACCGGGCCCCACCACCACCCTCCCAGCTCAGCCAGCCCTCCCATTCATTCCTCAGGCTTCATCAGCACTTAGTGGACATCTGTGCAGTGCCAGCTCTCGCCATATGCCACTGTGGTGGGAAGACAAACGACCATGTCGGTGCCGTGCCACGCCTGTGTGTCTGATGCCACCAGGGGCAGGCTGGGTGGGTGGGAGGGACGGGTCTAGCCAGGCTGGGAGTGGCCGGGCGTGCTTAGCAGCCAATCACGCAGCGAATGGGGCAATTAGCTATCTAAACTGGTAGACACGCGAGGCGCAGGACAGCTGCTCAAGCAGCTAATCCGGAGAGCAAAGTGAAGGAAACCACAGCAGACTGGCCCTGTAGCTGGGGCTCTTAAGGTATGACCTTGATACAGCCACTTTAAAGGCTACTTATTTGAGTCAAGATAAAAACCACACTTCAACCTTCATTCAACAGCACTGTGGTCTTGAACATTCACAGTAACGGACATATTTTTCGACCTCAATATCACTTTGATCTAAAAATCTCTAAATGATGATGCAGAGAGGGAAATATGAGAAGAAGGATTCACATATTGGAGAGAATCTGATTCACGGGATCACATAAGGTTGGTTGGTGTAACTATTTGAATTCCGTCACAGACACTTCCAACAGGGTGGAGGTCTTTGGGGTGTAATGCAATGACTCACACACTACCACACGCACATGCTCCAAACACACCACGCTGGGTCCAACTCAAGCTGAGCGGAGAGAGAGAACGGAGAGGAAGCAGAGAGAGAGAGAGAGAGAGAGCGAGCGGAGGGATGAGAAGAAGGTGTGTGGAAAGAGAGGGGAGGAGGAACAGCAGTAATGCCCAGTCGCGGGGCTCTGGCGAAGGAACTGAGAGGTGTTTTTGGCTTGTGTTGCATTGTGGGGGGTTGCAGTGTGTGTGAGTGTATGTCTCCCAGGAGGAGGCTATAAAAAGACAAAGGAGGCTGGAGAGGCCGCGCGGAGCGACTGTTGAAAGGGAGAGAACACCCACTCCATAATCCAACCACCGTCACCAACCAGAGAGAGAGAGAGAGAGAGAGATACTGAGGGGCACACACACACACACACACACACACACACACACACACACACACATATATATATATATATATAAAAACACACAGATACGTATACACACGCACAGATACGCACACACGTGGATGCATGCACACTCACAGATGTAGACCCCCCCCCCCCCCCCAGTTGGAGGTCACTACTCAATAGCAGCTCTAACTGACGTAATGGATGAAAACAGGTCAGCGTGAGTACTGAAGGCTTCCATGGAGAATATGAGATGGGACTGTACACTGGGGTCTCACCGGGCCATAAGGCTCTCTCTCTCTCTCACACACACACACACACGCACACACACACACACACACACACACATACACACACACACTCTGAAGGACACAGATGGACTCACACAGACAAACATACACAAACACCCCTCCTGACATTACCAAGGACAAGACGGCCACAGACGGTTTCTGACACATACACAAATATACACAGACAGACAGTGGTACAAACATATGCTGCTTTGATAGAATCTGCCCTAAACATGCTCTCCTGATTCTACCCTGAAATACCAGAGCCATGAGCTATACTTGGCCGTCCAACACGGACAATAGGCATCAAATAAAGGCCTAAATTCCTGACGCAATACAAATCAAAACCAAACTAATCTAGACTCAGTTTTACCCCCCTCCACTCTGTACTAATCTAGACTCAGTTTTAACACCCTCCACTCTGTACTAATCTAGACTCAGTTTTAACACCCTCCACTCTGTACTAATCTAGACTCAGTTTTACCCCTCTCCACTCTGTACTAATCTAGACTCAGTTTTACCCCTCTCCACTCTGTACTAATCTAGACTCAGTTTTACCCCTCTCCACTCTGTACTAATCTAGACTCAGTTTTACCCCCCTCCACTCTGTACTAATCTAGACTCAGTTTTACCCCCCTCCACTGTACTAATCTAGACTAAGTTTTACCCCCCTCCACTCTGTACTAATCTAGACTCAGTTTTACCCCTCTCCACTCTGTACTAATCTAGACTCAGTTTTACCCCCTCCACTCTGTACTAATCTAGACTCAGTTTTACCCCCTCCACTCTGTACTAATCTAGACTCAGTTTTACCCCCTCCACTCTGTACTAATCTAGACTCAGTTTTACCCCCCTCCACTCTGTACTAATCTAGACTCAGTTTTACCCCTCTCCACTCTGTACTAATCTAGACTCAGTTTTACCCCTCTCCACTCTGTCCGTCCCGCCTTGGCCAACACACCAGTCAAAACACGGGAACCTGATTTGAGTGAAAAGGATGAGACATCTGACAGGCAGAAAATTGAAGAAAAGAACGGATGAAAAAAAGATATTAAAAAATGATGTGCCACATCCAATAGTGAATGTTCTCCATCTCTCCCCTGTCTCTTTCTCCTCCATGGGAATGTAATGCTCTGGCCCTCTGCCTGCCCAAATGAGTTCTCTATGTGTGGACTCAGTCGCCCCTAGCCCCTCAACTTCTCCTCTGAGGAGAGACAACAGGCCAGCCCAGGTGTGAGGTGCCTTTGGTTAAGAGGACTTTTTATTCCAACACATGGTAGATGAGAGAGAGAGCCATAACTCTGTGGATGAACCTGATCAATGTGTGGGAGGTCCAGAGAAAAGAGCTCCCCTCACTTCACCTCCCCACCCCCCTATTAAACGACTTTGGAACATTCTGACAACTGGTATGGAGGAAACTAAGCGTATCTGGGAGGGGTGGGGGTTCTTACCTGTATTGTGAATAGTAAACCTCTGGGTGTCCATGACCTGCCACTGCTCTCCCCTCAGGCTCTACCTCTCATTGTTCTGGGTTCCAAACAATCCTTTATTGGCCTATTATCCCGTTAATTCTACCAATCAAAGTGGAGCGGCTAACGCTAACGAATGCTAGCGGTTGGGTTTTATTAGCCCTTGTGTTCAGCAGGGCCCTCCTGGTGTACTGTGGTAGAGGCTGATGGACCAGGTTGTGGTCAGGCCTGTATGGATCAGGGCTGGGAGTCATTATCATTACACTGACTGCACACACACACCATGTGAGCACACAAAGAAACACACACAAAAGTGCTCTCTCACACACACACACCATGTGAGCACACAAAGAAACACACACAAAAGTCTCACACACACACCATGTGAGCACACAAAGAAACACACACAAAAGCGCTCTCTCTCTCTCTTACACACACACACACACGTCACTTCACTGGAAGAGAAGAAGCGACGTGGTCCCTACTCCCTACATCTGGCCCTCTCAGTGCACTACGGGGTCTGCCAATTACACATTGTTGTTCTTTTTGACAGATAGTGTTATCGGTAATCATATAATTGCTGTTCGGCCCTAACCCCTCCAAGCACGTTTTTATTATAATGTAGCAGTGTTTTTGTGGGATCGGTTTCAAAAAAGCCCATCATCAAAGCAGACTGGGAGGAAAGAAAACCAAATTGGTTGTGTATGTGTGCATGTTATTTAAGTTGTTTTAGCTGCAGGTGTTTCTGTGCGATGTGATTCGACAAAGAAAGGGCTTGAAAGTGCATGTATACAAGTTACAGAACGGTGAGAAAGAACGCCGTTGGAAATTCACTGGGGCATGAAAATATTGTGGCTACTGGATAGCCCAAGCTAGGGTTATCCACATTCAATCAGCCAAATAGCCCAGCTAGGGTTATCCACATTCAATCAGCCAAATAGCCCAAGCTAGGGTTATCCACATTCAATCAGCCAAATAGCCCAGCTAGGGTTATCCACATTCAATCAGCCAAATAGCCCAGCTAGGGTTATCCACATTCAATCAGTCAAATAGCCCAGCTAGGGTTATCCACATTCAATCAGCCAAATAGCCCAAGCTAGGGTTATCCACATTCAATCAGCCAAATAGCCCAAGCTAGGGTTATCCACATTCAATCAGCCAAATAGCCCAGCTAGGGTTATCCACATTCAATCAGTCAAATAGCCCAGCTAGGGTTATCCACATTCAATCAGCCAAATAGCCCAGCTAGGGTTATCCACATTCAATCAGCCAAATAGCCCAAGCTAGGGTTATTCACATTCAATCAGCCAATTAGCCCAAGCTAGGGTTATCCACATTCAATCAGCCAAATAGCCCAGCTAGGGTTATCCACATTCAATCAGTCAAATAGCCCAGCTAGGGTTATCCACATTCAATCAGTCAAATAGCCCAGCTAGGGTTATCCACATTCAATCAGCCAAATAGCCCAAGCTAGGGTTATCCACATTCAATCAGCCAAATAGCCCAAGCTAGGGTTATCCACATTCAATCAGCCAAATAGCCCAGCTAGGGTTATCCACATTCAATCAGTCAAATAGCCCAGCTAGGGTTATCCACATTCAATCAGCCAAATAGCCCAAGCTAGGGTTATCCACATTCAATCAGCCAAATAGCCCAGCTAGGGTTATCCACATTCAATCAGCCAAATAGCCCATTCAATCAGCTAGGGGGTTATCCACATTCAATCAGCCAAATAGCCCAATAGCCCAGCTAGGGTTATCCACATTCAATCAGCCAAATAGCCCAGCTAGGGTTATCCACATTCAATCAGCCAATCAGGGTTATCCAATTCAATCAGCCAAATAGCCCAGCTAGGGTTATCCACATTCAATCAGCCAAATAGCCCAGCTAGGGTTATCCACATTCAATCAGCCAAATAGCCCAGCTAGGGTTATCCACATTCAATCAGTCAAATAGCCCAGCTAGCTTCAATCAGGCCCAGCTTATCCACATTCAATCAGCCAAATAGCCCAGCTAGGGTTATCCACATTCAATCAGCCAAATAGCCCAGCTTCAATTATCCACATTCAATCAGCCAAATAGCCCAGCTAGGGTTATCCACATTCAATCAGTCAAATAGCCCAGCTAGGGTTATCCACATTCAATCAGCCAAATAGCCCAGCTAGGGTTATCCACATTCAATCAGCCAAATAGCCCAGCTAGGGTTATCCACATTCAATCAGCCAAATAGCCCAGCTAGGGTTATCCACATTCAATCAGCCAAATAGCCCAAGCTATGGTTATCCACATTCAATCAGCCAAATAGCCCAGCTAGGGTTATCCACATTCAATCAGCCAAATAGCCCAGCTAGGGTTATCCACATTCAATCAGCCAAATAGCCCAGCTAGGGTTATCCACATTCAATCAGCCAAATAGCCCAGCTAGGGTTATCCACATTCAATCAGTCAAATAGCCCAGCTAGCTTCAATCAGGGCTATCCACATTCAATCAGCCAAATAGCCCAGCTAGCTTCAATCAGCCAAATAGCCCAGCTAGGGTTATCCACATTCAATCAGCCAAATAGCCCAGCTAGGGTTATCCACATTCAATCAGCCAAATAGCCCAGCTAGGGTTATCCACATTCAATCAGCCAAATAGCCCAAGCTAGGGTTATCCACATTCAATCAGCCAAATAGCCCAGCTAGGGTTATCCACATTCAATCAGCCAAATAGCCCAGCTAGGGTTATCCACATTCAATCAGCCAAATAGCCCAGCTAGGGTTATCCACATTCAATCAGCCAAATAGCCCAGCTAGGGTTATCCACATTCAATCAGCCAAATAGCCCAATCAGCCAAATAGCTAGGGTTATCCACATTCAATCAGCCAAATAGCCCAGCTAGGGTTATCCACATTCAATCAGCCAAATAGCCCAGCTAGGGTTATCCACATTCAATCAGCCAAATAGCCCAAGCTAGGGTTATCCACATTCAATCAGCCAAATAGCCCAGCTAGGGTCCACATTCAATCATTCAATCCCAGCTAGGGTTATCAATTCAATCAGCCCAGCTAGGGTTATCCACATTCAATCAGCCAAATAGCCCAGCTAGGGTTATCCACATTCAATCAGCCAAATAGCCCAGCTAGGGTTATCCACATTCAATCAGCCAAATAGCCCAAGCTAGGGTTATCCACATTCAATCAGCCAAATAGCCCAGCTAGGGTTATCCACATTCAATCAGCCAAATAGCCCAGCTAGGTTATCCACATTCAATCAGCCAAATTCAATTCAATCAGCCAAATAGCCCAGCTAGGGTTATCAATCACATTCAATCAGCCAAATAGCCCAGCTAGGGTTATCCACATTCAATCAGCCAAATAGCCCAGCTAGGGTTATCCACATTCAATCAGCCAAATAGCCCAGCTAGGGTTATCCACATTCAATCAGCCAATTAGCCCAAGCTATGGTTATCCACATTCAATCAGCCAAATAGCCCAGCTAGGGTTATCCACATTCAATCAGTCAAATAGCCCAGCTAGGGTTATCCACATTCAATCAGTCAAATAGCCCAGCTAGGGTTATCCACATTCAATCAGCCAAATAGCCCAGCTAGGGTTATCCACATTCAATCAGCCAAATAGCCCAGCTAGGGCTAGGGTTATCCACATTCAATCAGCCAAATAGCCCAGCTAGGGTTATCCACATTCAATCAGCCAAATAGCCCAGCTAGGGTTATCCACATTCAATCAGCCAAATAGCCCAGCTAGGGTTATCCACATTCAATCAGCCAAATAGCCCAGCTAGGGTTATCCACATTCAATCAGCCAAATAGCCCAGCTAGGGTTATCCACATTCAATCAGCCAAATAGCCCAGCTAGGGTTATCCACATTCAATCAGCCAAATAGCCCAGCTAGGGTTATCCACATTCAATCAGCCAAATAGCCCAGCTAGGGTTATCCACATTCAATCAGCCAAATAGCCCAGCTAGGGTTATCCACATTCAATCAGCCAAATAGCCCAGCTAGGGTTATCCACATTCAATCAGCCAAATAGCCCAAGCTAGGGTTATCCACATTCAATCAGCCAAATAGCCCAAGCTAGGGTTATCAAGCTAGGGTTATCACATTCAATCAGCCAAATAGCCCAGCTAGGGTTATCCACATTCAATCAGCCAAATAGCCCAGCTAGGGTTATCCACATTCAATCAGCCAAATAGCCCAAGCTAGGGTTATCCACATTCAATCAGCCAATTAGCCCAAGCTAGGGTTATCCACATTCAATCAGCCAAATAGCCCAGCTAGGGTTATCCACATTCAATCAGCCAAATAGCCCAGCTAGGGTTATCCACATTCAATCAGTCAAATAGCCCAAGCTAGGGTTATCCACATTCAATCAGCCAAATAGCCCAAGCTAGGGTTATCCACATTCAATCAGCCAAATAGCCCAGCTAGGGTTATCCACATTCAATCAGCCAATTAGCCCAAGCTAGGGTTATCCACATTCAATCAGCCAAATAGCCCAGCTAGGGTTATCCATATTCAATCAGCCAAATAGCCCAGCTAGGGTTATCCATATTCAATCAGCCAAATAGCCCAGCTAGGGTTATCCACATTCAATCAGCCAAATAGCCCAGCTAGGGTTATCCACATTCAATCAGCCAAATAGCCCAGCTAGGGTTATCCACATTCAATCAGCCAAATAGCCCAGCTAGGGTTATCCACATTCAATCAGCGTTGTTTTATGATGTGGGTAGAAAGGCTGCTCCAAGGACATGTTCCTAACTTTGACGGGAATGTATCAAGTTCTGCATAGGCCCATGTCTACGACGTCCACAGAGTATGTGGAACGTGTCAGAGGCCTGATGAAGCAGAGGGATCCCCTGATTCAACCATGTGGCTGCATACTGGACACTGTAATTACACTACATATGTTGTTCTGAAGTCACAGAACCGATTCAATCCACAGAGTTCCTAAAACATGAGCTTCACGTGCATAATGCTGCTATTTAGGCTCACAATGCCTGACATCCAAACATTATAACATCAAAACACTTCTATTAAACATCACACTAATATACCGTGGTGATGAAACTATAATCATCTAGAATTGACTTTATTTTCTAGATGAAGGAAAAACAAAAAGGCACGCATTGGTCAAAGACCCAAACAGAGAAAATGATAGTGATTTGTTTGACAGAAAACAGACCTAATCCAATTGAACTAAAGCCACCTATACAAAACATTTGTGTATGTGTGTGTGTGTGTGTGTGTGATGATGTGCCATGTGTCTGCACCCAGGAGACAGTTACAACAGACCCTCTGTTCTGTTGAAATATGATGTAAATTGTCTGGAAGGAATCTGTTTATGGCCTAACGGCTTCATCTGACATCAACTTTAACCTAATAAAGATGTCCTTGTTACGGGGGGGGGGGGGGGGGCACAGTCTGATAACAGAGCACAGCCATTCCCCTGGCTTGGCCTGATATCATTACTGTTGCTACTATAGTAGGGCCTGGTGGTTGGACAGAACATAGAGGATGCCATGTGGCCCAGTGTTAAGACATTTATTTACACATGCGCTCGCATGCAGACTTGCACGAGTTCATTCACACACACACACACACACACACACACACACACACACAGGGGGTTTGCTTCATGCCTAGATACAGTAGGAAGTAAGGCCTTGGAGGGGCTGTCGTATCATGCATATAAAACAGTAAATAGTTTGTGTGTGTTGTAGTTTTTTGTCACTGCTTCCTGTTTGTTTGTGGTCTCATTAGTACCAATGCTGTTATAACCTTCCTCCTAGTCTCTCTCTCCCTCTCACAAAACAGCCTCCCTGCCTATTCTCTGCTCTCCAGATGAAATACATTAGTGGATGCATGGCAAGGGGCACTGAGGAGGAGGAGGGAGGGAAAAAAGGAAACCTTCCCAGTTCCAACGACATCAGCATTTTCCCGCAAATTTGCAATTAGTCTTAAGGGCCAGCGTAAATTAGGTCTCCTGACAAATGAGCTACCGAGACGGGACAAGAAGTTTCAATAAATCTGAGAGCTATAGCCTCGCTGCTCCTCTGGCAGTGGCTCCCACAGCACCGCGGCAGTCCCATAAGACAGGGAGAGGGGAGGGGGGGGGGGATACAACACAGTCAATCCCAGAGAGGAGCTCTCCACGTGGGGGTAAACTAGCCTGAGTCTCTGCCTCTCCTCCAACTAGCACCGTGGAGAGACATGGAGATGGAGAACACTTTGCCTTGGACAGGAAGTCAGAGTGGTGGGTCCTATTCAGGGGAGTCTGGAGTTACGTCTCATCAGAACCTAAATGCGTTAGGGAAGGGCCTGCACTGTTCCTTGATGTTACTTGATTTGATCTACAGCCCCTCGCAATAAGACGATCAGAAGATACGTTTTTACATTTTCAAAAGACGTAAAACCTTATTTAGTGTCCTACTGTATTGTAATTGATGATGCATCAACTTCCATTGGAAGGAAAGCCTTCTGGACAAGTAGCATAGGACAGCTAATGGGATCCTAACAGTCTCCTGAAACTATCTGGACCAGGATCAGGTACCAAATGGACTCCTGGTTACTCTGCGCTTAATGCAATTGGACAAACTAACACGCCACAATAAAGTGCTGCTTAAAGGTACCAGAAATGTGTTGAGGGGAGAAGACAAACTGATGACGAGGAGCGAAGCGAGGGAATGCAGAGACGGGACTCTGGAATAGCATTAAGGCTCCATTTGTCTGCATTAGGCTACCTGAAGCCCCGCGGAAACTTCCAGCGCTAGCTGGGGATGGGAGAATACTATAATGGCGTGGCAGTGGGGACTGCTTACTAGATTACACTGACATGTACAGTGGAAGACGCCAACCTGATTACACAGAGAGAGGAGATGGAACGTTTAAGACGTCAACCTCAGGTTACACTGAGGTATACAATTACTGAGGGTACTGATGTACTGCTCAATTGTCAAATGTTCCCCCTGTACTTGTGAATCATTCAGCCATTTATTTATTAAACCAGGATAGTCAACTCTGAAACAAATCGGGCACTATTTTCCAGGGAGTACTTTGTCGGTATATCAGTATCTCAGCAGTCTGAAACTAGACCTAAAGCACGGTCATGTATAACACAAGAGCTAGCTTTAAAAACTCCACGATCAACATGTCCCCATGCACTTCCCTTAGGGAACCATTCACTTTCATTGTGGTGATTTAGGGCTGATCTAAAGGCCTAGTTTTCCTCTGCACTACATCTGCCTCCGGTTGGTTGGTGATAATAATGCCGCACACACTTAGGTCAAGACAAGCAACTGTGAGCCGGGTGGGGGAACGGCGGGAGGGAGGGGGGGAGAGAGAGAGACTTTTGTTTATTATCTAGTTCACTTGCTTTGGCAATGTTAACATATGTTTCCCATGCCAATAAAGCCCTTAAATCGAAATTGAATTGAGGGCGAGATGGACAGAAAGAAAGAAAGGAAGTTGCAGAGAGAAGGGGGGTTGGTGGAGACAGACAGAGACACAAGGCATTATGATGAGTCAAAGACAACAGTGTTGTTTCTCCCTCTGTAGCACGGTGCAGCACAGCCTGGTGTTCCTGGATCTTGGCCGGCGTCGGAGGCGCTTGTGTTCCGCAGACGATACGGATTGACACAAAGTCAGGCTGATAATGAAATGACATGCATTGCGGCAGGGAACCCCGAGATACACCAAATCATTAGCACATGTTGGGAAGGCAAAGGGAGCCGACGGAGAACAAACGAGTGAACAAGGCAGCTCCATCCGATGGCATTTTCACTCATCTTTCTGGCTCTATTATATTCCAGCTAATAAAGCTTAACGACAAGTAAAACATTAATGACCGGCGTGTTAAAAAGGAGGTTGAAGAAGACGAGGTCATTCCACATTAATGACCGGCGTGTTAAAAAGGAGGTTGAAGAAGACGAGGTCATTCCACATTAATGACCGGCGTGTTAAAAAGGAGGTTGAAGAAGACGAGGTCATTCCACATTAATGACCGGCGTGTTAAAAAGGAGGTTGAAGAAGACGAGGTCATTCCACATTAATGACCGGCGTGTTAAAAAGGAGGTTGAAGAAGACGAGGTCATTCCACATTAATGACCGGCGTGTTAAAAAGGAGGTTGAAGAAGACGAGGTCATTCCACATTAATGACCGGCGTGTTAAAAAGGAGGTTGAAGAAGACGAGGTCATTCCACATTAATGACCGGCGTGTTAAAAAGGAGGTTGAAGAAGACGAGGTCATTCCACATTAATGACCGGCGTGTTAAAAAGGAGGTTGAAGAAGACGAGGTCATTCCACATTTATGACCGGCGTGTTAAAAAGGAGTTGAAGAAGATGAGGTCATTCCACATTCCATTGAGCTGCACCTCAGATCTGTCCAGTCTTCAGCTCTCTTTCTGGAGTTGGATCCACTGATCCCTTTCTCCTTCTCGTGAGGAAGAATAAAAGGGGGGGGTTCTCAAAATGTCAAGCCGTTTCCACTTTGGCATTGGACCATCTATTATAACTATAAATGAGGTTGAAGCATCCCTTTGATGCGTGGGATCGTTGATATGTGCTCGTGGGAGCTGCACGACTGGCTATGGGAGCAGTCTGTCTTGGTGACAGCAACACATAGACCAGATCTACAGGCCTACACTCCTATCAGGGATCTGTTTAGAGGACATTATCTCTTGGCTTTCTCAAAGTGGAGTTATGGTATGCTTCCAAATGGTTCCAGTCCATTTGTACCAGACCCTGTATATCTGTAAGGGCCATGTCTCTAGTCTGGTCTGGTCTGGTCTGGTCCCTGTCTCTAACACAGTCACCTCTCCTGGTTCAGTCCAGGTCCCTGTCTCTAACACAGTCACCTCTCCTGGTTCAGTCCAGGTCCCTGTCTCTAACACAATCACCTCTCCTGGTTCAGTCCAGGTCCCTGTCTCTAACACAGTCACCTCTCCTGGTTCAGTCCAGGTCCCTGTCTCTAACACAGTCACCTCTCCTGGTTCAGTCCCTGTCTCTAACACAGTCACCTCTCCTGGTTCAGTCCAGGTCCCTGTCTCTAACACAGTCACCTCTCCTGGTTCAGTCCAGGTCCCTGTCTCTAACACAGTCACCTCTCCTGGTTCAGTCCAGGTCCCTGTCTCTAACACAGTCACCTCTCCTGGTTCAGTCCAGGTCCCTGTCTCTAACACAGTCACCTCTCCTGGTTCAGTCCAGGTCCCTGTCTCTAACACAGTCACCTCTCCTGGTTCAGTCCAGGTCCCTGTCTCTAACACAGTCACCTCTCCTGGTTCAGTCCAGGTCCCTGTCTCTAACACAATCACCTCTCCTGGTTCAGTCCAGGTCCCTGTCTCTAACACAGTCACCTCTCCTGGTTCAATCCAGCTCCCTGTCTCTAACACAGTCACCTCTCCTGGTTCAGTCCAGGTCCCTGTCTCTAACACAGTCACCTCTCCTGGTTCAGTCCAGGTCCCTGTCTCTAACACAGTCACCTCTCCTGGTTCAGTCCAGGTCCCTGTCTCTAACACAGTCACCTCTCCTGGTTCAGTCCAGGTCCCTGTCTCTAACACAATCACCTCTCCTGGTTCAGTCCAGGTCCCTGTCTCTAACACAGTCACCTCTCCTGGTTCAGTCCAGGTCCCTGTCTCTAACACAGTCACCTCTCCTGGTTCAGTCCAGGTCCCTGTCTCTAACACAGTCACCTCTCCTGGTTCAGTCCAGGTCCCTGTCTCTAACACAGTCACCTCTCCTGGTTCAGTCCAGGTCCCTAACACAGTCACCTCTCCTGGTTCAGTCCAGGTCCCTGTCTCTAACACAGTCACCTCTCCTGGTTCAGTCCAGGTCCCTGTCTCTAACACAGTCACCTCTCCTGGTTCAGTCCAGGTCCCTGTCTCTAACACAGTCACCTCTCCTGGTTCAGTCCAGGTCCCTGTCTCTAACACAGTCACCTCTCCTGGTTCAGTCCCTGTCTCTAACACAGTCACCTCTCCTGGTTCAGTCCAGGTCCCTGTCTCTAACACAGTCATCTCTCCTGGTTCAGTCCAGGTCCCTGTCTCTAACACAGTCACCTCTCCTGGTTCAGTCCAGGTCCCTGTCTCTAACACAGTCATCTCTCCTGGTTTAGTCCAGGTCCCTGTCTCTAACACAGTCACCTCTCCTGGTTCAGTCCAGGTCCCTGTCTCTAACATAGTCACCTCTCCTGGTTCAGTCCAGCTCCCTGTCTCTAACACAGTCACCTCTCCTGGTTCAGTCCAGGTCCCTGTCTCTAACACAGTCACCTCTCCTGGTTCAGTCCAGGTCCCTGTCTCTAACACAGTCACCTCTCCTGGTTCAGTCCAGGTCCCTGTCTCTAACACAGTCACCTCTCCTGGTTCAGTCCAGGTCCCTGTCTCTAACACAGTCACCTCTCCTGGTTCAGTCCAGCTCCCTGTCTCTAACACAGTCACCTCTCCTGGTTCAGTCCAGGTCCCTCTCTCTAACACAATCACCTCTCCTGGTTCAGTCCAGGTCCCTGTCTCTAACACAATCACCTCTCCTGGTTCAGTCCAGGTCCCTGTCTCTAACACAGTCACCTCTCCTGGTTCAGTCCAGGTCCCTGTCTCTAACACAGTCACCTCTCCTGGTTCAGTCCAGGTCCCTGTCTCTAACACAGTCACCTCTCCTGGTTCAGTCCAGGTCCCTGTCTCTAACACAGTCATCTCTCCTGGTTCAGTCCAGGTCCCTGTCTCTAACACAGTCACCTCTCCTGGTTCAGTCCCTGTCTCTAACACAGTCATCTCTCCTGGTTCAGTCCAGGTCCCTGTCTCTAACACAGTCACCTCTCCTGGTTCAGTCCCTGTCTCTAACACAGTCATCTCTCCTGGTTCAGTCCCTGTCTCTAACACAGTCATCTCTCCTGGTTCAGTCCAGGTCCCTGTCTCTAACACAGTCACCTCTCCTGGTTCAGTCCAGGTCTCTAACACAGTCACCTCTCCTGGTTCAGTCCAGGTCTCTAACACAGTCATCTCTCCTGGACTGGGGCTGCATGGTGGACCGTTATCACATCACACCTTTCTAATTGACCCTCCTAGTTTAATAAGACCTCGACCAAAGTTATTCATTTTCACTTTGTCCACCGTCTCTGTCCCAATTAGGTCCCCCTGGCTCGGGCCGACGGGGCAGCTAACCCGATTACAAGACATGCTTATTAGTCTGGAGGGGAGAGGGAGAGAGCCTGGCTAAAAGAGTAGACAATCTACTGGGTGATTACCTGAAACCATCTGCACATGGAGGAACATCTCTCTCTTCCCTCTGATTTCATAAGAGCACAGTTAGAAAGTGTGTGACGGCCGTGACTGATTCCACAGAACAGTTCCTGGCACCGCAAATCACCTGGCGATAGCCTGGCAACAGCCATTGGGCAATGTGTTAGCTCTAAACCGTCACTCAGTAGTGGTCTCATGACTTTTTTTCAAGACTTCTAAAATGTCAACACACTTCATCCTTGACATACTGGACCACTGATTGATATTGATGATGCATAATCCCGGACCTAGATGTTCCCTCCAAGTTGCACATGCCCGTTGAGACTGGTCAACTTGCCAGGGGTACGTCGGTAGCCTTCCCAGGGAAGAATACAGCTTTGGTTTAAGGGGGAGCTAAGGAGGTCCGTGCTCCATGGAGGTTCGCTGGGTGCCAGGAGCAATGTGGCATCACTCCCAGTCCCTGACTCCATCCTACAGCTCAGCTCAGCACCACTGAGTCTGAGGCCCAAATGACATCTTATTCCCTAAACAGTGCACTACTTTTAATTTAGCCCACAGGGCACTGGTCAAGCGTAGGGGCACTATGTAGGGAATTGGGTGCCATTTGGGACCCAGCCTGGGTCTGAATTAGAGGATCTAGGGAAGACGATCGGGCCCCAATTAGATATAATTGCCCCAAGTCCATCACGGATTGAAGATCTAACCTAGAGGTTTCTCAGTTTCTCCTCCTTTTACTGGAGTATTTCTGGTCTCCTTGGGTGGATCGGAGATGTGGTTCAGACCCAGGCAGACTCTTCTGAGCGCGGTCAGACAGGGGAAATAAGGACACCACACTGTAACAATAACTTATCTACGCAGTGATCTATCAAATATGTGTCAAAACACTGTCTAGAAGACCACCAACATGTATGAATATTTAGTTCTCAAAACATATTTCAACTGTAAAAATGTCTACATAGTGTACATTACATTCAAAAAGCAGACTTAAGTACTGCAAGTCATTTGATTTCTGATTATAATTGTATTTTCTTTCTGAAAAGTTGCATTTTCTTATCACACAACATCGGTATGTACAGCAAGGACCAACTGAGCAGATTAGTATGGTGTTAAAATACATCCACATGTCCCATCATCCACCACAACAGAGTCGACCAAAAAGTAGCTGATACTACTGGAAACACACCCGTGTCTAGTATCTTCAGGCATCTTTTAGTTTAGTTACAGTACTGTCATACTCCAATATGTTGTGCATTAAAACAGGCCAACTCGACAGAAAAATACTCCTTAGATAGATAGCCCTGAGTACCAAAACACAACGCTGCTACTGCGCCCCTGGGGGACGTTTTAATGACAGCAGCCCCGCAACACCCCCCCCCCCCCCCCCCCCCGCTACTCATAATCAGAGGCAAACAGAAGGAGAAATACAAACATTTAGTCCAGGGGAAAACATGAGAGAGATGATTTGACACTCTCAGCACAACTCCTTGTAGAGCTGTGGCTAGGGGCACTACGCTAGCCTGCTAGCTTCAGGCTATGCTAACCAGTCCAAAGTCCTACAGAATGAAGGGTGGGAGAGTGACAAAGACGTAGCCTAGCCAGCTACACATTTTACATCTGCTAGTGGCACATTTAGCCCTCAGATGTCGTAGACATGACAGGCTCTTAGATGACTTAATGCTGAGGCTACACAATTATATCAAAAGGCTGTTTTCGGTCTGTCTTGCAACTTTTTTGTCAGCATATATGTCAATCGCTATCATGCAGAGATACATGAGAGGTTATGAGTGGTTGTGTAGTTTATACCACTGTTCAACTGAACACTGGTAATGTTAACAGATGTTCTCGTTTGTTTGTTGTTATGATGTGCTTACATTTACATAACAAATGGGATCTATTGAGAGAAATAAATGATATATTGTTTATCATTAAAAGACTGCAACTCCTGTTTAATCAACAGAATTGAAAAATATGTTTGTTTTTTCAAAAATGAAAAAAAAATGAAAAAATGAAATCTGCTCCTGATTTGTCCATAATTCATTATGTCATGATACTTGACAGAAGTACACATTCTGTATTGACAAATCACAGACAACCGACATTGTTCTATAATTCCACTGTGAAACCATAGACGAAAACGTCATCATTGAATCGCTGAACAAAGTGAGACATTATTACTTGCATTCAATCACATCAAATTGGATTGAGTCACTGGATGTGATGAATACAACAGGTGTAGACGTTACCGTGAAATGCTTACTATAACGAGCCTATTTTTACAAGGATGTCAACCTGGTTTTGAACTATGATGATGAAGAAAGATGACCAAATTACAACCAATTCAAGTCACATTATCTCTGTGTGTGTGTGTGTGTGTGTGTGTGTGTGTGTGTGGTTTACTGGCAGTATGCTGGAGCTAAATATTTCTCTTATCTGATTTTCCTGGCACATAACAGACATGCCTTACATATGCTACAATTTATCATCTCCACTTTTCAGCACAATAAACGTAATAAACAGCCCCGCTCATTTGATTATTTGGTTTATTCATTCTAGGAAAAATAGATTTGGGGGGTTTCGGAGGTGGGGGTGGGGGGTAACAATGTCCTGTGAGGGGTCCCAGTGGGTAGTGACGTGTCTCTGTTTCAAGTCTTGTTCTGGCTCATTTCAAATATGATTAAGCGAGGGAGAAATTATAAGAGCTGAGCCCTGTGTTCTGCTCTCTGTGTGTTATGACCTGCTGCTAATGCTGCTCTCCCTTCTCTCTCTCCCTCCCTCCGGACTCTCCCTTTCTCTCTCTCGCCTCTCCCCCTCTCTCTGGTCTCTCCCTGTCTCTCTCTGGCCTCTCCCTCTCTGGCCTCTCCCTCTCTGGCCTCTCCCTCTCTCTGGCCTCTCCCTCTCTCTCTCTCTCTCTCTGGCCTCTCCCTCTCTCTCTCTCTGGCCTCTCTCTCTGGCCTCTCCCTCTCTCTCTCTCTCTCTGGCCTCTCCCTCTCTCTCTCTCTCTGGCCTCTCCCTCTCTCTCGCCTCTCCCTCTCTCTCTGGCCTCTCCCCCTCTCTCTGGCCTCTCCCCTCTCTCTGGCCTCTCCCCCTCTCTCTGCCCCCCCTCCCTCTCTCTCTCTGGCCTCTCCCTCTCTCTCTCTGGCCTCTCCCTCTCTGGCCTCTCTCTCTCTGGCCTCTCCCCTCTCTCTCTGGCCTCTCCCCTCTCTCTCTGGCCTCTCCCCTCTCTCTCTGGCCTCTCCTCTCTCTCTCTGGCCTCTCCCTCTCTCTCTGGCCTCTCCCTCTCTCTCTCTGGCCTCTCCCTCTCTCTCTCTGGCCTCTCCTCTCTCTCTCTGGCCTCTCCCTCCCTCTCTCTGGCCTCTCCCTCTCTCTCTCTGGCCTCTCCCTCCCTCTCTCTGGCCTCTCCCTCCCTCTCTCTGGCCTCTCCCTCCCTCTCTCTGGCCTCTCCCTCCCTCTCTCTGGCCTCTCCCTCCCTCTCTCTGGCCTCTCCCTCCCTCTCTCTGCCCTCGCTCTCTCTCTGGCCTCGCTCTCTCTCTGGCCTCGCTCTCTCTCTCTGGCCTCTCTCCCTCTCTCTCTCTGGTCTCTCTCCCTCTCTCTCTCTGGCCTCTCTCCCTCTCTCTCTCTGGCCTCTCTCCCTCTCTCTCTCTGGCCTCTCTCCCTCTCTCTCTGGCCTCTCTCCCTCTCTCTCTCTGGCCTCTCTCCCTCTCTCTCTCTGGCCTCTCTCCCTCTCTCTCTTTGGCCTCTCTCCCTCTCTCTCTCTGGCCTCTCTCTCCCTCGCTCTGGCCTCTCTCCCACTCTCTCTCTGGCCTCTCTCCCTCTCTCTCTCTGGCCTCTCTCCCTCTCTCTCTGGCCTCTCTCCCTCACTCTATCTGGCCTCTCTGGCCTCTCCCTCCCTCTGGCCTCTCTCCCTCTCTCTCTCTGGCCTCTCTCCCTCTCTCTCTCTGGCCTCTCTCCCTCTGGCCTCTCCCTCTCTCTGGCCGCTCTGGCCTCTCCCTCTCGCCCTGGCCTCTCCCTCTCGCTCTGGCCTCTCCCTCTCGCTCTGGCCTCTCCCTCTCGCTCTGGCCTCTCCCTCTCGCTCTGGCCTCTCCCCCTCGCTCTGGCCTCTCCCCCTCGCTCTGGCCTCTCCCTCGCTCTGGCCTCTCCCTCGCTCTGGCCTCTCCCTCGCTCTGGCCTCTCCCTCTCTCTGGCCTCTCCCTCGCTCTGGCCTCTCCCTCGCTCTGGCCTCTCCCTCTCTCTGGCCGCTCCCTCTCTCTGGCCGCTCCCTCTCTCCGGTCTCTCTCTCTCTGGCCTCTCCCTCTCTCTGGCTTCTCCCTCTCTCTCTCTGGTCTCTCCATCTCTCTCTCTGGTCTCTCCATCTCTCTCCCTCTCTCTGGCCTCTCCCTCTCATGCGCTCTCTGGCCTTTCCCTCTCACGCTCTCTCTGGTCCCTTGTCTGGTCTCTCTCCCTTTCTCTCTGGCCTCTCTCGCTCTCTCTGGCCCCTCACTCTCTGGTCCCTTGTCTGGTCTCTCTCCCTTTCTCTCTGGCCTATCCCTCTCTCTCTCTGGCCCCTCACTCTCTGGTCCCTTGTTCACACTCTTCCCCCTCTCTTGCTCTCTCTCTGGCCCCTCTCACTCTTCCTCTCTCTCTGTCTCCCTCTTATTGGCCTCTCTCTCACTATGGCCCTTCTCTCTCTCTCTTTTACTCCCACTCTCTGTCTCTCTGGGCAGGCCAAGTACTGACTCTGGCTTGTGTTGAGCTCATTTTCCAAAAGGTTTATTAAAATATTTACCCACAGCTTTGTCGCTTCTCAGAAAATGAGAAGGCCCAATCAATAAACAGCAAAGTCCAATTATGCGAAAGTGCAAATTATAGATTCGGTGCGATGCTGAGGACACGGACACTTCTCTCGCGCACACACAC
This sequence comes from Oncorhynchus nerka, assembly GCF_034236695.1. Classification (NCBI taxonomy): domain Eukaryota; kingdom Metazoa; phylum Chordata; class Actinopteri; order Salmoniformes; family Salmonidae; genus Oncorhynchus; species Oncorhynchus nerka. The sequence continues at coordinate 24,030,075 of NC_088413.1, read as the reverse complement.
ACATACGTCGTAGACGAGAAAAATATGAAATTCTAATGTTTTGAGCCACAAGCTATTTCAAGTTGTGGTGTAACTGCTGTGTGAGACTCAACATATTTAAATATGGAATCTTCAGTTTTTGGACACATTTTTTTTTGTGGAAAAATGAATCTATTATTTCTTTATTTCAGTCGAACCCGTATTATAAAAGGTACACAAACAGACCCATTACAGAGAAGCCGGGATAAATAAGTCTAGTCTTCAAGTTTTTTATTTCCATAAATTAATTGAGGTCAATAAAGCCGCTTTGAAGGAAAGTCAAAAGTTACGGGGAACTCAAACTCGACCATATGTTTGCAATGACCCTTAATTTCATGAAATGTGTCTTACACAATGCAGCGTGTTTGGAAGGTCAAGCTTGGTGATTATTCATTGAATCCGTCCCAAATGGCCCCCTATTCCCTATTTAGTGCACTACTTTTGACCAGAACCCATGGTCAAAAGTATTGCACTATGCAGGGAATAGGGGGCCATTTGGGACGCAGACATTCACTGCTAGGGAGAGAAGGGGAAAAAGACAGCTGCCTGCTCTGATTCTGACAGCCACATTCTCTCTCCGACCCTCTCTAGCGTTTCAATTTGTCTTGCAGCGAAAAGCCCTTCCGTTTTAAATATGAAGTAGGGCCTTGTTTCCCACACAGGTCCCTCTGAGGTGAACCAGCCCACTTTCTGCCACCACAACAGAGAGATACTGCCGGGGTCTTCAGGGGTGAATGTCTGCAAGGTTAAACATTCCACTGATGGAGGAGAGGAAGAGAGGAGGAGGGGAGGAGGGGAGGAGGAGAGGGTCTCTAGTCTTTGACAGTCAGAAAACAAGTCCCTCACAGCGCTTGGCACTCGCTGAAACCTCTGTTACAGCAAAAACACACAAAACTCCTAACAGCGAGTGCCAGGTGGTCACAAGATGAATTCATTGGGGCGATGCATTACGCAAAAGGCTGAGATTATCACATCCCAGCAGGCCTTGGGGCATGGCAGAACAGGCTGATTGGAGACATGGAAGGGGGCCCAAGAGAGTAGAGCGCGCGAGAGAGAGAGAGAGAGAGCGAGGCTTCCCTCTGGCCATCAGAGGAGTGTCGGTCCACTCCCAGGACACCAGGGGTTTCAGACTGATATGGTGATGGTCCACTTTGCTACAGGCTAGGTGTCCCACAGGAGGAGCCAGGCAGAGCACACACAGGCCTGCAGGCCTGACACTCACTCTCTCATACACAGCACAGAGAGAGAGAGAGAGAGAGAGAGAGAGAGAGAGAGAGAGAGAGAGAGAGAGCGAGAGAGACACACATAGAAGCACATACACACATGCAAAGAAACACACATGCACACACACACACTGCACTCTCTCTCCTCACAGATCCTTGTTTCCTCAGAAACCCTCTTGCTTGTCAAGGGACTGCCGTTCCCAGCCAGCTAAGGGTTAATATCATACAAGATCACTGGTAAGCTTTGCCACTGTAACCCCGACTGTGTTGTTGTTTAATATTTATAGTAACTCTGCTAGTCTGCTGCTGCTACCAACGCTGTGAGGAGTTGAGAGGAGGATGGAGGAGGGGAGATCAGCCACCAACACCAACGCTCTCCAACTGAAGAACTGAGACTGTCAAACAGTAACCTACCAGGACATCACCTCACACCTAAAGGTTACATACGGTCACCAGTATAACTGAAGAACTGAGACTGTCAAACAGTAACCTACCAGGACATCACCTCACACCTAAAGGTTACATACAGTCACCAGTATAACTGAAGAACTGAGACTGTCAAACAGTAACCTACCAGGACATCACCTCACACCTAAAGGTTACATACAGTCACCAGTATAACTGAAGAACTGAGACTGTCAAACAGTAACCTACCAGGACATCACCTCACACCTAAAGGTTACATACAGTCACCAGTATAACTGAAGAACTGAGACTGTCAAACAGTAACCTACCAGGACATCACCTCACACCTAAAGGTTACATACAGTCACCAGTATAACTGAAGAACTGAGACTGTCAAACAGTAACCTACCAGGACATCAAAACTGACAAACAGCAACGATGCCATTCAGTCACAGAATTCTTCAGTTCAATTCCTGGCCATCTAATCTCCCTCCACCATTGTTCACCCTCTCCTCCTCCCTGTGTCCTTCTCTTCACTTCTTCTCCATAAATGATTGACTGGCTCATTTGGTCTCCTGCCCCAGCGAGGCACTGCAGCATCGCCATGCCACGTAGTCTATTAGGCTGAGGGCGGTGACAGCCATGTTCCGGTGGTATGTGTGTACGTGTGTGTGTCTCTCATTCTCAGTTGCATTAGGCCTGGGAGCAAGACTGGGACACATCAACATCTTAATCAATACGCGAGAGTCAATTACTGAGGAAGCGCGTGCTTAAGCAAGATCTGATTATTGGGTTCATGTTCAGTCCACCAAATGGACCGAATCAATGCGATGTGATATGTGCCATATATCTCTATCCCCCCCCTCCCCTTCCCTCTGTCTGTCCCTCACATTCATCTGTCCCTCACATTCCTGATGGACATTAGAGCAGGGTTTCTTAAACTATGGGTCGAGACCCAAATTGGGCCCTGGACATGTGAGAGGTGACTTGTGAGTTATGAGAAAACATCTATAGTCACACACTTTTCTTTCCATTTGTGTCGTTGGAGGATGAACTGGGTTACGGGTGGACAGTCAATTTCTCATTTGGACCTTGAGCGTAAAAAGTTGAAGAACGCCTAGAGGAATAAACACACACTGATGAACACTTGAGGAAAGGAGGGAACGAAGGAGAGGCTGGCCCATCTTTGGACACTGTGCTAACAAACATCCAAACGAGCTTCAATGCCATACAACTCTCCTTCCAAGGCTTCCAACTGCTTTTAAGTGCAAGTAAAACTAAATGCATGCTCTTCAACCGATCACTGCCCGCACCTGCCCGCCTGTCTAGCATCACTACTCTGGATGGTTCTGACTTAGAATATGTGGACAACTACACATACCTAGGTGTCTGGTTAGACTGTAAACTCTCCTTCCAGACTCACATTAAGCATCTCCAATCCAAAATTACATCTAGAATCGGCTTCCTATTTCGCAACAAAGCCTCCTTCACTCACGCTGCCAAACATACCTTGTAAAATTGACTATCCTACCGATCCTTGACATTGACGATGTCATTTACAAAATAGCCCCCAACACTCTACTCAGCAAACTGGATGCAGTCTATCACAGTGCCATCAGTTTTGTCACCAAAGTCCCATATACTACCCACCACTGTGATCTGTATGCTCGTCGGCTGGCCCTCACGACATATTCATCGCCAAACCCACTGGCTCCAGGTTATCTATAAGTCTATGCTAGGTAAAGCCCCGCCTTATCTCAGCTCACTAGTCACCATAGCAACACCCACCCGTAGCACGCGCTCCAGCAGGTATATTTCACTGGTCATCCCCAAAGCCACCACTTCCTTTGGCCGCCTTTCCTTCCAGTTCTCTGCTGCCAATGACTGGAACGAACTGCAAAAATCACTGAAGCTGGAGTCTTATATCTCCCTCACTAACTTTAAGCATCAGCTGTCAGAGCAGCTTACCGATTGCTGCAGCTGTACACAGCCAATCTGTAAATAGCACACCCAACTACCTCATCCCCATATTGTTACTTATACTCTTACTATTTTGCACCCCAGTATCTCTACTTGCACATCATCATCTGCACATCTATCACTCCAGTTTTAATGCTAAATTGTAATTATTTTGCCGCCATGGCCTATTTATTGCCTTACCTCCCTACTCTTCTACATTTGCACACACTGTACATAGATTTTTCTATTGTTTTATTGGCTGTACGTTTGTTTATGTGTAACTGTGTTGTTGTTTTGTCGCACTGCTTTGCATTATCTTGGCCAGGTCACAGTTGTAAATGAGAACTGGTTCTCAACTGGCCTACGTGGTTAAATAATGGTGAAGTAATAAAACAATAAAAATAAAAGTGACAAAGAGGAGGAAGGATTTATGCTACCAACTGGCCCACAGTAGAACCCTCCTATCCAGACAGACAGTACTGGTTGATAAAGGCACCTCTATCAACTGGCCCACAGTAGAACCCTCCTGTCCAGACAGACAGTACTGGTTGATAAAGACACCTCTACCAACTGGCCCACAGTAGAACCCTCCTATCCAGACAGACAGTACTGGTTGATAAAGACACCTCTACCAACTGGCCCACAGTAGAACCCTCCTATCCAGACAGACAGTATTGGTTGATAAAGACACCTCTACCAACTGGCCCACAGTAGAACCCTCCTATCCAGACAGACAGTACTGGTTGATAAAGACACCTCTACTTACTGGCCCACAGTAGAACCCTCCTATCCAGACAGACAGTACTGGTTGATAAAGATGAAAAGGCTGGTGGAACTTTGAGCTCAGAGTTGAACTTCAACGAGACATACTTGATTTATGAATGATAGGCATTTTGATTTGATTTGGACACTTCTAAAGGATTCATTCTTATTGCGTTCCACTAACTCATTGTGTGTGATTTTCATTGCATTATTTCACACAAAATGACTTAAGTGAAAATGAATTAAGCACAGGATTATATCCAGTGTTCAGGTCTGTATAAACTTTTGTGTTTTTGATTGATCAACATATTTTATTTCTGTCAAATTGGACAACCAGGCTCTACTGGAGAATGTGAAAGAAATGACTGGGAATCATAGCAATATCGTTCTATTTTCAGTCAGTAAAACTCTTGTCTGTCTATAATACTTACATAATATCCTTTAAATCTTTAGTGTCAATGCAGGTTTGATTTCAGAGAACCTAGTCGTGCTCTTGTAGATATTAAGGCCCCTGGTCTTCACACAGAACCATTCAGTGTTAATCACACGTCTGGCCTCGCTATATTTTATCTGCATATACAGTATCTACCTTGATCTCTGATCCATAGCTGATGCTGTGATTCAGCGAGCAGGGAGAGCGGATCCATTACTTCTCATCACTCCTGCTCTCCACCGTAATGATATCTAACATAATATCACGCACACAATAAGGGGTGAAACGTTGCCTTTCGGTTGTATTTTTCAGGGGCTTCATCATCCCATCTTTCAGTTGCGGATTTTTTTTCCAGATTTGCTTTCATAGAGGATTCTGTTCGGTGTTGCCTCTCCAGTCTATATCCTGTCAGAGGGTCATCACGGCGGTGCCTTCGGCCTTGGCCCCAGCTCCAACAGACAGAGAGCCCCACCACACCGTGGCCCTTCCAGGCCCCGGTCCACACTGTCAGACACTCATTTATTTACCTGGCTGAAAAATTCAACCAAGAGAGGAGTCCCACAACAAAGGAGAGGAGAAGGGAGTGAGAGAGCGCGATAGAGAGGTGAGTAGCAGGGCGGTGGTAGGGAGAGGACCAAACAACAAAAATCTATAGCCCAACTAAGTTTGGTTTTATTCTCTCTCCCCCTGTTTTTTTCTTTATCTCGTAAGCTGCCAAATATCACCAGTGAAACTTGCATCGAGGCAGCCGTTGCCAGAGGGTGAATCATAGCAATATTGATTTGATTATGTAAAAGCTCAGAGGAACCTCAAGCCAGATGCAGAAATAACTCCTCACCTAAGTCCACCGGGGTGACAGCACACTGGTTAGGAGAAGAAGAGAGGAGAGAGTGAGAGTTTAAAAAAAACTATATATATATATATTGTCCCGGATAAAAGCATCATTACTTCCCTCACAGCAAAATACTGTGGAGACTTTTATTCATCTCTTTCTCTCTCTCCTGCCTTTCTCAGAGCGGGACTTACTTGGACGTAATTAACACTCTTCTACTGTATTGAGGAGAGGGGGTTTGACCTGCAGGGAAGGCCTTTATGAGCTTTGGTTGAGGCTGGGGTAGGTACCCACTCCCCTGGCTGGCGCAGCTGGGCTGGGGTAGGTACCCACTCCCCTGGCTGGCGCAGCTGGGCTGGGGCCGGTGGGTGGAGGGTTCTGGGTGGGTTTCCAGAGAAGAGGAGGATGATGAACAGAACCAGGAAGAGGAAGGGAAGAAAGAAGGAAGGGTAAGAGGAACGCTGCGGTGTGGTGTGCTCACATTTTGATCAGTGGCACCCTCTTCTGGACCTCTTCTCTCTCTCTCACACAGCTGCTGCTGTTCCTCCAGCTAGACTCCTGCCTGACAACAAAGACCAGCACAGGAGCCGTATAATGAGACACAGAGAGGTCGTCTTTAACACAATGATACCGCAGGGCAAATGTGTAAGAAACAGGCTCCATAAAGATTTGATCTTATGATTGGGGAGCTAGAAAGGAAAAATGAAATAGGAGAGATTTCGCTAAAAAGAAAAGCCATATCTTAGCTGAATTAGCCCAGGTAGGGATTTGGGCCGCTAATCACCCGTTGGAGCGAGTAAAGCCGGGTCGGACTTAACCGCTCGTGGGCAGGCACTAATTGGGCCACCTTTATAGCTGAGCATTATGGGAGAGCCAAGGAGCCGCTGCTACTCATCCAGGGTTCTGTCTTAACTGCCCGTAATTACCATTCCATCTCACTGAGCCCCGTCAAATGACTGGAACATTCCGCCAAGCCCTGCTGCTCTCCTCTCTCCACTCAGACTCATGGTTAGATGGGGCGTGGTTATCTAATGTATAAAAAAAAACTAAATCAGATCATAGGAATGATTGGCGGAGATAGCTAGACTCTTCAACAGGGCAGATAGAGGGTTTCAGTTGCTCTGACCGTGTGATTAGCTAGCCTGGCTGCGTAAACGGGGTGGAATAACAGATCTCGTAAAGGGGGAATGCTACTGCTTAGCTTTTTATTCCCTTCATGCCCATTTCCCTCTTCTGGACTTCCTGTGAATCTTAAGTGGGCGCTCTGCGTTTGTTGGTACTGTAATGCAAAGCAGATAGGCTTCCAATAACATAGCTAGGCTCTCTCTTCTTGTCTCACTGTAGCAGTGTTATGAGGCTATATGATAGATAGATATTCTCCAACCCTGTTAAATGTTTCTTTCATTTCCCTTTGTCTGTTATATTTTATTAATTTTGGTTACATTTCAGATTGCAGTCATGGCACTTCTGTCTAGTTAGTCGACAATATTGATTTGCTTCCCCTAAAATACAAACACAAATCTGATATGCCTAAATATTGTAAAACATGCATAACCCCTCAAAAGAGGAATCTATGACATGGAACATAACCCTCTATAGAGGAATCTATGACATGGAACATAACCCTCTATAAAGGAATCTATGACATGGAACATAACCCTCTATAAAGGAATCTATGACATGGAACATAACCCTCTATAGAGGAATCTATGACATGGAACATAACCCTCTATAAAGGAATCTATGACATGGAACATAACCCTCTATAAAGGAATCTATGACATGGAACATAACCCTCTATAGAGGAATCTATGACATGGAACATAACCCTCTATAGAGGAATCTATGACATGGAACATAACCCTCTATAAAGGAATCTATGACATGGAACATAACCCTCTATAAAGGAATCTATGACATGGAACATAACCCTCTATAAAGGAATCTATGACATGGAACATAACCCTCTATAGAGGAATCTATGACATGGAACACTCCTTCCGAGGCCTCCAACTGCTCTTAAACGCTAGTAAAACCAAATGCATGCTTTTCAACCGATCGCTGCCTGCACCCGCATGCCCGACTAGCATCACCACCCTGGATGGCTCCGACCTTGAATATGTGGACACCTATAAGTACCTAGGTGTCTGGCTAGACTGCAAACTCTCCTTCCAGACTCATATCAAACATCTCTAATCGAAAATCAAATCAAGAGTCGGCTTTCTATTCCGCAACAAAGCCTCCTTCACTCACGCTGCCAAGCTTACCCTAGTAAAACTGACTATCCTACCGATCCTCGACTTCGGCGATGTCATCTACAAAATTGCTTCCAACACTCTACTCAGCAAACTGGATGCAGTTTATCACAGTGCCATCCGTTTTGTCACTAAAGCACCTTATACTACCCACCACTGCGACGTGTATGCTCTAGTCGGCTGGCCCTCGCTACATATTCGTCGCCAGACCCACTGGCTCCAGGTCATCTACAAGGCCATGCTAGGTAAAGCTCCGCCTTATCTCAGTTCACTGGTCACGATGGCAACACCCATCCGTAGCACGCGCTCCAGCAGGTGTATCTCACTGATCACCCCTAAAGCCAACACCTCATTCGGCCGCCTTTCGTTCCAGTACTCTGCTGCCTGTGACTGGAACGAATTGCAAAAATCGCTGAAGTTGGAGACTTTTATCTCCCTCACCAACTTCAAACATCAGCTATCTGAGCAGCTAACCGATCGTTGCAGCTGTACATAGTCTATTGGTAAATAGCCCACCCATTTTCACCTACCTCATCCCCACAGTTTTTATTTATTTACTTTTCTGCTCTTTTGCACACCAATATCTCTACCTGTACATGATCATCTGATCATTTATCACTCCAGTGTTAATCTGCAATATTGTAATTATTCGCCTACCTCCTCATGCCTTTTGCACACATTGTATATAGAATCCCCTTTTTTCTACTGTGTTATTGACTTGTTAATTGTTTACTCCATGTGTAACTCTGTGTTGTCTGTTCACACTGCTATACTTTATCTTGGCCAGGTCGCAGTTGCAAATGAGAACTTGTTCTCAACTAGCCTACCTGGTTAAATAAAGGTGAAATAAATAAAATAAAAACCCTCTATAAAGGAATCTATGACATGGAACATAACCCTCTATAAAGGAATCTATGACATGGAACATAACCCTCTATAAAGGAATCTATGACATGGAACATAACCTTCTATAAAGGAATCTATGACATGGAACATAACCCTCTATAAAGGAATCTATGACATGGAACATAACCCTCTATAAAGGAATCTATGACATGGAACATAACCCTCTATAAAGGAATCTATGACATGGAACATAACCCTCTATAAAGGAATCTATGACATGGAACATAACCCTCTATAAAGGAATCTATGACATGGAACATAACCCTCTATAGAGGAATCTATGACATGGAACATAACCCTCTATAAAGGAATCTATGACATGGAACATAACCCTCTATAAAGGAATCTATGACATGGAACATAACCCTCTATAAAGGAATCTATGACATGACAGGTTTTGTATTTTTGAATTGTGATTTCTGAACAATTAAAGGTGGATATAGATTTAATACCATCATTTTAAAAACAAAATATAATATGATATCAAACTAATACAAACTAAAATAAGGAAACTGCATTTTTCATTTTGTAAAGTACACAACGTTACCTATAACACCTTGTAATATCTCATTTTGTAAAGTACACAACGTTACCTATAACACCTTGTAATATCTCATTTTGTAAAGTACACAACGTTACCTATAACACCTTGTAATATCTCATTTTGTAAAGTACACAACGTTACCTATAACACCTTGTAATATCTCATTTTGTAAAGTACACAACGTTACCTATAACACCTTGTAATATCTCATTTTGTAAAGTACACAACGTTACCTATAACACCTTGTAATATCTCATTTTGTAAAGTACACAACGTTACCTATAACACCTTGTAATATCTCATTTTGTAAAGTACACAACGTTACCTATAACACCTTGTAATATCTCATTTTGTAAAGTACACAACGTTACCTATAACACCTTGTAATATCTCATTTTGTGCTTTAATAATTGTCACACACGTCTCTTAATTTGAAGCATAACTGCAGACATTTAGCCCCATATAAAATATCTGATAACAAATATATTTTTTAAAGTTTGTCACTAATAAAAATCTCTTTCATCCTGCATTACTAGACTTTAATGTGATTTAGTGTGAAAGAATGCATGGTTTCATTTCTAAATCGAATCGACGACTTTGAGAGTAAACGTCAATTCCAGATGCAGATAATTATATTACTGGGACTAATGCAAATTGATCCCAAACCAAGTCAAACGGAAAAAAAGGTGACTTCCTGAACAAAAAGTATATGACTCTGGTAGCTAAGCAACAGCACACAGAATCTTGTACAAAAGATTGGTGGATAAAATGGATTGTTAAAGAAAGACAAATACACACTTGAGATATTTTGTCGAATATCAAAGGCCTACATTTGAGCAAACACACCCATCTCATTGTTCTTACTCTGTGTCTAAAAAAGACCTTCTCCCCCATGTCAGACAACAGTTCTTCCCTAAGTTTCCTAATGACATTGAAGGTCTTAATTAGCTGCTCTTTCTCCCCTCGCCCCTCGCCTCTATAAGCCCTCTGTCTGAATAAAGATAATTCCTATTCATTCTAAGAATCTCTTAATGATCACTCCCACCACTGACTGGCTATAGAACCTTCCAGAATAATAGGCTCACACCCTTCTATATCAGCATATTCCGCAATCAATTCCGGAATGGATTTCCTTTGCGGCTGATTACTTTAATAACTTCCAACATATCAATTAGCAAAATGTGTGTGTGTGCGTGTGAATCTTTGCGATGATTATCATTTAAGTATGGAGATGGTAATTAAATTACGGGCTAAATATTGCTTTCCTCAATTATGGCCTTTGCAATACACGCCTCAATTTTATTATCTTAATTGTTATCCTTGGTTATTTTCATAGCGTTTAAATACTGCGCGGTTTGAAAATAAATCAGGGAAAGGAAATGAGTTGAATCCCGATGTCGCTTGAAGTTCTTCTTTATAATGACTGTATTAGGCGTAGTGGTGTTTTCTCTGAGTGGATTATTTAATATGTCTGACACTAACTCCCTACAGAGGTAGCAGCCAGACTAAAGAGCGAAAGATTCTACGTATTATCGCCCTCCCTCTCTCCAAAAGGTTGCCGGATCGAATCCCCGAGCTGACAAGGTAAACATCTGTCGTTCTGCCCCTGAGCAAGTCAGTTAACCCAGGGGTTGGGTTAAATGTGGAAGACACACCTCTCTGATACAGAGGGGTTGGGTTAAATGTGGAAGACACACCTCTCTGATTCAGAGGGGTTGGGTTAGATGTGGAAGACACACCTCTCTGATACAGAGGGGTTGGGTTAAATGTGGAAGACACACCTCTCTGATACAGAGGGGTTGGGTTAAATGTGGAAGACACACCTCTCTGATTCAGAGGGGTTGGGTTAAATGTGGAAGACACACCTCTCTGATTCAGAGGGGTTGGGTTAAATGTGGAAGACACACCTCTCTGATACAGAGGGGTTGGGTTAAATGCGGAAAACACATTTCAGTTGAATGCATTCAGTTGTACAACTGACTAGGTATCCCCTTTCAAATCTACACTCTTTCTCTTAATTGAAGCTCCTCGTCTCGTACCCTATATGTAGATGTACAACTGCTTATTATTGTTAGAATTACCAGTGTAACTACGGAGCATCTGAAAACGTGCATAAATGCAGACTTTTAGAATTTCTGCTATTTGTTATAGTCTGCACTCAAGGGAACCACATGAAACGTAAGTCTGCTAGCAATTAATGCAATTACCTGCTTTTAAGCACACAAACGTGTTTTTATTCAACTCCTGTAGTATGATATTAGACACGGATACTACTACACAACTTTGAAGCTGAGTGATTTTTGAGTCATTGTTATGGTTGGTTACTAAACACATCCAACTGGCATAAAATCACTCTCTCACACACGCACAAGGTTCATTGTTCGTCATTCTCGCCAATAGAAGCAACCAGTGTCATAAAAACTGCATTTGTCATGACACATTCTGATTTGTCAAGAGGCCATCATTCACAGTTTCTCTCCCTCCCTCTCCCTCTCCGTCTCAATTCAATTCAAGGGGCTTTATCGGCATGGGAAACATGAAGCCAGTGAAGTAGATAAACAAAAGTGAACTAAACAAAGCTAACAGTAAAAATTACATTCACACAAGTTACAAAAGAATAAAGACATATCAAATGTCATATTATTACATCTCACTCTTCTACTGTTACTGCTACTAATGTTACTACTACTACTGTTACTGCTACTACTACTACTACTGTTACTACTACTACTACTGTTACTACCACTAATAATAACAGTAATGGTAACAGTAGTAGTAGTAGTAGTTGTACTAATGTTACTGTTACTACTACTACTGTTACTACTACTATTACTGTTACTACCACTAATAATAACAGTAACAGTAGTAGTAGTAGTAGTAACAGTAGTAACAGTAACATTAGTACAACTACTACTACTGTTACTACCACTAATAATAACATTAACAGTAGTAGTAGTAGTAGTAGTAACAGTAGTTGTACTAATGTTACTGTTATTAGTGGTAGTAACAGTAGTAGTAGTAGTAACAGTAACATTAGTACAACTACTGTTACTACTACTACTACTAATGTTACTACCACTAATAACAGTAACATTAGTACAACTACTGTTACTACTACTACTACTGTTACTGTTATTATTAGTGGTACTGTTACTACTACTGTTACTACTACTACTACTACTAATGTTACTGTTACTACTAATACTACTACTGTTACTGTTACTACTACTACTACTACTACTGTTACTGTTAATTAAGTGTAGCAATCTGTTACTACTTCTACTACTGTTACTACTTCTACTACTTACTGCTGCTACTACTACTACTAGTTACTGCTACTACTACTACTAGTAGTTACTACTGCTACTACTAGTTACTGCTGCTACTACTGCTACTACTACTACTGCTGATACTACTACTGTTACTACTACTACTACTGTGACTACTACTACTGTTACTGCTGCTACTACTACTGTTACTGCTGCTACTACTGCTACTGCTGATACTACTACTGTTACTGTGACTACTACTACTACTGTGACTACTACTACTGTTACTGCTGCTACTACTACTGTTACTGCTGCTGCTACTACTGCTGCTACTGCTGCTACTACTGTTGCTACTACTGTTACTACTACTACTACTGTTACACCTGCTACTAATACTACTGTTACACCTGCTGCTACTACTACTGTTACTGCCGCTACTACTACTGTTACTGCTGCTACTACTACTACTACTACTACTGTTGTTACTACTACTAACTGCTACTACTACTACTAACTGCTTCTACTACTGCTACTGCTGTTACTAATACTACTGTTACTGCTGCTACTACTACTACTGTTACTGCTACTACTACTGCTACTACTGTTGCTACTACTGTTACTACTACTACTACTACTACTGTTACTGTTGCTACTACTGCTACTACTACTACTACTACACCTGCTACTACTGTTACTGCTGCTACTACTACTACTACTGTTACTGCTACTACTACTACTACTACTACTACTAACAGTAACATTAGTACAACTACTGTTACTACTACTACTACTGTTACTGTTATTATTAGTGGTACTGTTACTACTACTGTTACTACTACTACTGTTACTACCACTACTGTTACTACTACTGTTACTACTCCTACTGTTACTACTCCTACTGTTACTACTACTACTACTACTACTACTACTAATGTTACTGTTACTACTACTACTACTACTGTTACTACTACTACTGTTACTGTTACTACTACTACTACTACTGTTACTGTTAATTAAGTGTAGCAATCTGTTACTACTTCTACTACTGTTACTACTTCTACTACTGTTACTATTACTGCTACTACGGTTACTACTTACTGCTGCTACTACTACTACTAGTTACTGCTACTACTACTACTAGTAGTTACTACTGCTACTACTAGTTACTGCTGCTACTACTGCTACTACTACTACTGCTGATACTACTACTGTTACTGTGACTACTACTACTACTGTGACTACTACTACTGTTACTGCTGCTACTACTACTGTTACTGCTGCTACTACTACTGTTACTACTGCTACTACTACTGTTGCTACTACTGTTACTACTACTACTACTGTTACACCTGCTACTACTACTACTACTGTTACTGCTGCTACTACTACTGTTACTGCTGCTACTACTACTGTTACTACTACTACTACTGCTACTACTGTTGTTACTACTACTAACTGCTACTACTATTAGTTACTGCTGCTACTACTTAGTGCTGCTACACTACTACTACTACTACTAACTGCTTCTACTACTGCTACTGCTGTTACTAGTTACTGCTGCTACTACTTACTACTACTAATACTACTGTTACTGCTGCTACTACTACTACTGTTACTGCTGCTACTACTACTGTTACTACTACTGCTACTACTGCTACTACTACTACTACTGTTACTACTACTGCTACTACTGCTACTACTACTACTGCTGATACTACTACTGTTACTGTGACTACTACTACTACTGTGACTACTACTACTGTTACTGCTGCTACTACTACTGTTACTACTACTGCTACTACTACTACTACTACTACTACTACTACTGTTACTACTACTGCTACTGCTGATACTACTACTGTTACTGTGACTACTACTACTACTGTGACTACTACTACTGTTACTGCTGCTACTACTACTGTTACTGCTGCTACTACTACTGTTACTACTGCTACTACTACTGTTGCTACTACTGTTACTACTACTACTACTGTTACACCTGCTACTACTACTACTGTTACTGCTGCTACTACTACTGTTACTGCTGCTACTACTACTGTTACTGCTGCTACTACTACTGTTACTGCTGCTACTACTACTACTACTACTGCTACTACTACTACTACTACTACTACTGTTGTTACTACTACTAACTGCTACTACTATTAGTTACTGCTGCTACTACTTAGTGCTGCTACTACTACTACTACTAACTGCTTCTACTACTGCTACTGCTGTTACTAGTTACTGCTGCTACTACTTACTACTACTAATACTACTGTTACTCCTGCTACTACTACTACTGTTACTGCTGCTACTACTACTGTTACTGCTGCTACTACTACTGTTACTGCTGCTACTACTACTGTTACTGCTACTGCTACTACTATTAGTTACTGCTGCTACTACTTAGTGCTGCTACTACTACTACTACTAACTGCTTCTACTACTGCTACTGCTGTTACTAGTTACTGCTGCTACTACTTACTACTACTGTTACTGCTGCTACTACTACTACTGTTACTGCTGCTACTACTACTGTTACTGCTGCTACTACTACTGTTACTGCTGCTACTACTACTGTTACTGCTGCTACTACTACTGTTACTGCTACTACTACTACTGTTACTGCTACTACTACTACTGTTACTGCTACTACTACTGTTACTGCTACTACTACTGTTACTGCTACTACTGTTACTGCTACTACTACTGGTACTGCTACTACTACTACTGTTACTGCTGCTACTACTACTGTTACTGCTGCTACTACTACTGTTACTGCTGCTACTACTACTGTTACTGCTGCTACTACTACTACTGTTACTGCTGCTACTACTACTGTTACTACTACTGCTACTACTGCTACTACTACTACTACTGTTACTACTACTGCTACTACTGCTACTACTACTACTGCTGATACTACTACTGTTACTGTGACTACTACTACTACTGTGACTACTACTACTGTTACTGCTGCTACTACTACTGTTACTACTACTGCTACTACTACTACTACTACTACTACTACTGTTACTACTACTGCTACTACTACTGCTGATACTACTACTGTTACTGTGACTACTACTACTACTGTGACTACTACTACTGTTACTGCTGCTACTACTACTGTTACTGCTGCTACTACTACTGTTACTACTGCTACTACTACTGTTGCTACTACTGTTACTACTACTACTACTGTTACACCTGCTACTACTACTACTGTTACTGCTGCTACTACTACTGTTACTGCTGCTACTACTACTGTTACTGCTGCTACTACTACTGTTACTGCTGCTACTACTACTGCTACTACTACTACTACTACTACTACTGTTGTTACTACTACTAACTGCTACTACTATTAGTTACTGCTGCTACTAAGTGCTGCTACTACTACTACTGCTGTTACTAGTTACTGCTGCTACTACTTACTACTACTAATACTACTGTTACTCCTGCTACTACTACTACTGTTACTGCTGCTACTACTACTGTTACTGCTGCTACTACTACTGTTACTGCTGCTACTACTACTGTTACTGTTACTGCTACTGCTACTACTATTAGTTACTGCTGCTACTACTTAGTGCTGCTACTACTACTACTACTACTACTAACTGCTTCTACTACTGCTACTGCTGTTACTAGTTACTGCTGCTACTACTTACTACTACTGTTACTGCTGCTACTACTACTGTTACTGCTGCTACTACTACTGTTACTGCTGCTACTACTACTGTTACTGCTGCTACTACTACTGTTACTGCTACTACTACTACTGTTACTGCTACTACTACTGGTACTGCTACTACTACTACTGTTACTGCTGCTACTACTACTGTTACTGCTGCTACTACTACTGTTACTGCTGCTACTACTACTGTTACTGCTGCTACTACTACTGTTACTACTACTACTGTTACTACTCCTACTGTTACTACTACTACTACTACTACTACTGTTACTGTTACTACTACTACTACTACTGTTACTGTTAATTAAGTGTAGCAATCTGTTACTACTTCTACTACTGTTACTACTTCTACTACTGTTACTATTACTGCTACTACTGTTACTACTTACTGCTGCTACTACTACTACTAGTTACTGCTACTACTACTACTACTGTGACTACTACTACTGTTACTGCTGCTACTACTACTGTTACTACTGCTACTACTAGTTACTGCTGCTACTACTGCTACTACTACTACTGCTGATACTACTACTGTTACTGTGACTACTACTACTACTGTGACTACTACTACTGTTACTGCTGCTACTACTACTGTTACTGCTGCTACTACTACTGTTACACCTGCTACTACTACTACTGTTACTGCTGCTACTACTACTGTTACTGCTGCTACTACTACTGTTACTGCTACTACTACTGCTACTACTGTTGTTACTACTACTAACTGCTACTACTATTAGTTACTGCTGATACTACTTAGTGTTGCTACTACTACTACTACTACTAACTGCTTCTACTACTGCTACTGCTGTTACTAGTTACTGCTGCTACTACTTACTACTACTAATACTACTGTTACTGCTGCTACTACTACTACTGTTACTGCTGCTGCTACTACTACTGTTACTACTACTGCTACTACTACTACTGCTACTACTGCTACTACTACTACTGCTGATACTACTACTGTTACTGTGACTACTACTACTACTGTGACTACTACTACTGTTACTGCTGCTACTACTACTGTTACTACTACTGCTACTACTACTACTACTACTGTTACTACTACTGCTACTACTACTACTGCTGATACTGTGACTACTACTACTACTGTGACTACTACTACTGTTACTGCTGCTACTACTATTGTTACTGCTGCTACTACTACTGTTACTACTGCTACTACTACTGTTGCTACTACTGTTACTACTACTACTACTGTTACACCTGCTACTACTACTACTGTTACTGCTGCTACTACTACTGTTACTGCTGCTACTACTACTGTTACTGCTGCTACTACTACTGTTACTGCTGCTACTACTACTACTACTACTGCTACTACTACTACTACTACTACTACTACTACTGTTGTTACTACTACTAACTGCTACTACTATTAGTTACTGCTGCTACTAAGTGCTGCTACTACTACTACTACTACTAACTGCTTCTACTACTGCTACTGCTGTTACTAGTTACTGCTGCTACTACTTACTACTACTAATACTACTGTTACTGCTGCTACTACTACTACTGTTACTGCTGCTACTACTACTGTTACTGCTGCTACTACTACTGTTACTGCTGCTACTACTACGGTTACTGCTACTACTACTGCTACTACTACTAACTGCTACTACTATTAGTAACTGCTGCTACTACTTAGTGCTGCTACTAATACTACTACTAACTGCTTCTACTACTGCTGTTACTAGTTACTGCTGCTACTACTTACTACTACTAATACTACTGTTACTGCTGCTACTACTACTACTGTTACTGCTGCTACTACTACTGTTACTGCTGCTACTACTACTGTTACTGCTGCTACTACTACTGTTACTGCTACTACTACTGCTACTACTGCTACTACTACTGTTGCTACTACTGTTACTACTACTACTACTACTACTGTTACTGCTGCTTCTACTGCTACTACTACTACTACTGTTGCTACTACTGTTACTACTACTACTACTAACTGCTGCTGCTACTACTACTACTAACTGCTGCTGCTACTACTACTACTAACTGCTGCTGCTGCTACTACTACTAAACTGCTACTACTACTACTACTAACTGCTGCTACTACTACTACTAACTGCTGCTACTACTACTACTACTAAACTGGTGCTGCTACTACTACTACTACTACTAACTGCTACTACTACTACTACTACTACTACTAACTGCTACTACTACTACTGCTACTACTACTACTACTACTACTAACTGCTACTGCTACTACTACTAATTACTACTGCTACTAACTACTACTACTACTGCTGCTGCTACTACTACTACTACTAACTGCTACTACTACTACTACTACTGCTGCTACTGCTACTACTACTAACTGGTGCTGCTACTACTACTACTACTAACTGCTACTACTACTAACTGCTGCTGCTACTACTACTACTACTAACTGCTACTACTACTAACTGCTGCTGCTACTACTACTACTACTAACTGGTGCTGCTACTACTACTACTACTACTACTACTACTAACTGCTGCTGCTACTACTACTAACTGCTGCTGCTACTACTACTACTAACTGCTGCTACTACTACTACTACTGTTGCTGCTAACTGCTACTACTAACTACTACTAACTGCTGCTACTATACTACTAACTGCTGCTACTACTACTACTAACTGCTGCTGCTACTACTACTAACTGCTGCTGCTACTACTACTACTAACTGGTGCTGTTACTACTACTAACTGCTGCTGCTACTACTAACTACCTACTGCTGCTACTACTACTAACTGTTGCTGCTACTACTACTAACTGCTACTAACTGCTACTACTACTACTACTACTGCTACTACTACTACTAACTGCTGCTGCTACTACTACTAACTGCTGCTGCTACTACTACTACTAACTGCTGCTGCTACTGCTACTACTACTGTTGCTAACTGCTACTACTACTACTACTAACTGCTGCTACTACTACTAACTGCTGCTACTACTACTACTGCTGCTGCTACTACTACTACTAACTGCTGCTGCTACTACTACTACTAACTGCTGCTACTACTACTACTACTGCTACTACTAACTGCTGCTGCTACTACTACTAACTGCTGCTACTACTACTACTACTACTACTACTACTACTAACTGCTGCTGCTACTACTACTACTAACTGTACTACTACTAACTGCTGCTACTACTACTGTTACTAACTACTGCTACTACTACTACTACTAACTGCTGCTACTACTAACTGCTACTACTACTAACTGCTGCTGCTACTACTACTACTAACTGCTGCTGCTACTACTACTAACTGCTGCTGCTACTACTACTAACTGCTGCTGCTACTACTACTAACTGCTACTACTACTACTACTACTGTTACTGCTGATGCTACTACTACTACTAACTGCTGCTGCTACTACTACTAACTGCTGCTGCTACTACTACTAACTGCTGCTGCTGTACTACTACTGCTGCTACTACTACTGTGCTGCTGCTACTACTACTACTACTGCTGCTACTACTACTACTAACTGCTGCTACTACTACTACTACTGCTACTGCTACTACTACTACTAACTGCTGCTACTACTAACTACTACTAACTACTGCTGTTACTACTACTACTAACTGCTGCTACTACTACTAACTGCTGCTACTACTACTACTAACTGCTGCTACTACTACTACTAACTGCTGCTACTACTACTACTAACTGCTGCTACTACTACTACTAACTGCTGCTACTACTACTACTAACTGCTGCTACTACTACTACTAACTGCTGCTGCTACTACTACTACTAACTGCTGCTGCTACTACTACTACTACTAACTGCTGCTGCTACTACTACTAACTGCTACTAACTGTTGCTACTACTACTACTAACTGCTGCTGCTTACTACTACTAAACTGCTGCTACTACTACTACTAACTGCTGCTACTACTACTACTAACTGCTGCTGCTACTACTACTACTAACTGCTGCTGCTACTACTACTACTACTGCTGCTGCTACTACTACTACTAACTGCTGCTGCTACTACTACTAACTGCTGCTACTACTACTACTAACTGCTGCTACTACTACTACTAACTGCTGCTGCTACTACTACTAACTGCTGCTGCTACTACTACTACTAACTGCTGCTGCTACTACTACTAACTGCTGCTACTACTACTACTAACTGCTGCTGTTACTACTACTACTAACTGCTGCTGCTACTACTACTACTAACTGCTGCTGTTACTACTACTACTAACTGCTGCTGCTACTACTACTACTAACTGCTGCTACTACTACTACTACTAACTGCTGCTGTTACTACTACTACTAACTGCTGCTGCTACTACTACTAACTGCTGCTGCTACTACTACTACTAACTGCTGCTGCTACTACTACTACTAACTGCTGCTACTACTACTACTACTAACTGCTGCTACTACTACTACTAACTGCTGCTACTACTACTACTACTAACTGCTGCTGCTACTACTACTACTAACTGCTGCTGTTACTACTACTACTAACTGCTGCTGCTGCTACTACTACTAACTGCTGCTGCTGCTGCTACTACTACTACTAACTGCTGCTGCTACTACTACTACTAACTGCTGCTGCTACTACTACTACTAACTGCTGCTGTTACTACTACTACTAACTGCTGCTGCTACTACTACTAACTGCTGCTGTTACTACTACTACTACTAACTGCTGCTACTACTACTACTAACTGCTGCTGCTACTACTACTACTACTGCTGCTGCTACTACTACTACTAACTGCTGCTGCTACTACTACTAACTGCTGCTACTACTACTACTAACTGCTGCTGCTACTACTACTACTAACTGCTGCTGCTACTACTACTACTACTAACTGCTACTTACTACTACTACTACTAACTGCTGCTTACTACTACTACTACTAACTGCTGCTACTACTACTACTACTAACTGCTGCTGTTACTACTACTACTACTGCTACTACTACTAACTACTGTACTACTAACTGCTACTACTACTACTAACTGCTGCTGTTACTACTACTACTACTAACTGCTGCTGTTACTACTACTACTACTAACTGCTGCTGCTACTACTACTACTAACTGCTGCTGCTACTACTACTACTAACTGCTGCTGTTACTACTACTACTACTAACTGCTGCTGCTACTACTACTACTAACTGCTACTACTACTACTAACTGCTGCTGCTACTACTACTAACTGCTGCTGCTACTACTACTAACTGCTGCTGTTACTATACTACTACTACTACTACTAACTGCTGCTACTACTACTACTACTGCTGCTACTACTACTACTAACTGCTGCTGTTACTACTACTACTACTAACTGCTGCTGCTACTACTACTACTAACTGCTGCTGTTACTACTACTACTACTAACTGCTGCTACTACTACTACTACTAACTGCTGCTGCTACTACTACTACTAACTGCTGCTACTACTACTACTACTAACTGCTGCTGCTACTACTACTAACTGCTGCTGCTACTACTACTACTAACTGCTGCTACTACTACTACTAACTGCTGCTGCTACTACTACTACTACTAACTGCTGCTGCTACTACTACTACTACTAACTGTTGCTGCTACTACTACTAACTAACTGCTGCTGCTACTACTACTACTGCTACTGCTACTACTGCTGCTACTACTACTACTAACTGCTGCTACTGCTACTACTACTAACTGTTGCTGTTACTACTACTACTAACTGTTACTGCTACTGCTACTACTAATACTAACTGCTGCTGCTACTACTACTACTACTAACTGCTGCTGTTACTACTACTACTGCTGCTGTACTACTACTACTACTACTAACTGTTACTACTACTACTAACTGTACTACTACTGCTGCTGCTACTACTACTACTAACTGCTGCTACTACTACTACTACTAACTACTGCTGTTACTGCTACTACTACTAACTGCTGCTGCTTACTACTACTAACTACTACTACTGCTGCTACTACTACTACTGCTAACTACTAACTACTACTACTAACTGCTGCTACTTACTACTACTACTACTACTACTACTGCTGCTACTGCTACTACTACTACTACTAACTGCTGCTGCTACTACTACTACTACTAACTGCTACTGCTGTACTACTAACTGTTGCTGCTGCTACTAACTGCTGTTGCTACTACTACTACTACTAACTGCTTGCTGCTACTACTACTAACTGCTGCTACTACTACTACTACTGCTGCTACTACTACTACTACTAACTGCTGCTGCTACTACTACTACTAACTACTGCTACTACTACTACTAACTGCTGCTGTTACTACTACTACTAACTGCTGCTGCTACTACTACTAACTGCTGCTGCTACTACTACTACTACTACTAACTGCTGCTTACTACTACTACTACTAACTGCTGCTGCTACTACTACTACTAACTGTTACTGCTACTTGCTACTACTACTGCTGCTGTTAACTACTACTAACTGCTGCTACTACTACTACTACTACTACTGTTGCTGCTACTACTACTACTGTTACTACTGCTACTACTAACTGTTGCTACTACTACTACTAACTGCTGCTGCTGCTACTTACTACTAACTGCTGTTGCTACTACTACTACTAACTGCTGCTGCTACTACTACTACTACTAACTGCTG